>NW_015505314.1:1836-35694 GCF_001515645.1 Sinocyclocheilus grahami | reverse complement strand
ACAGAATCGTGTGTGATTAGTTAGAATGCGCAATGCTGTAAAACGTGTAAAAAGAAATATGATGTAACCTGAGCAGGTCTAATTTAATACAGCAATTGTCACTTTTCATTTAATTTCCATTTTCACTCGTTTCATGCTTCAAGTAGGCTACTATAGTTTTATTGAAAAACAAGGAGACCCCCCCAGTTAATTTTTTGGGGCTTTATGGAGGGTCCCTTAATGCTTATGGGAGGTCTGGGACCCCCCCAGCCCCCCCTCGATTCGAACACTGCTTAAGGGAGGTTTGTTTCAGTGGCTGAGCTGCTAGAGGGGAGTTTTGATCATAACTGATTGTAATTCCAGCCTGTGTAGAGCTGGTTTGCTGTTAGACTGTGTTTGTCTGTATGTGTGCGCTGGTGCATATGTTCACAGCGATTAATCTTAAAGTGTCCCAAGATTAAATCTGTGAGGTCCCAGCATGTTTGTACTTTGAAGATGGGCTCAAGCAAATCCCCTTTGAAAAGCTACATAAAGCCTGGATCCTTTTTTGCTCACACACATATATGTTCTTGTTTGTCTTACTGTAACACCATGTAACATCAGTAATTACTACCATCACAGCAAGTGGTTGCGTTAAGGTGCATATAGGATGGCTATCTCATACCATGAGTTTACACTCAATGAAACAACTTGCCAACTATCACAAGACTTCTGCTGGGGTCTTTGATGGCCAACTGGATCGAGTCCTGTTCAATTATCCCTCAATAATCAGAGGAGTCTTGCTGCAGAGGACAAGCTTAGATCAATGCCCCAGTGAGTTATTGTCCTAGACATCTACCTTTTGCATGATCCCAATCCCTCATGTGTGGTGGCAGCGAGACAGGCTTGTCATCATCTACCAAGTTCATGTTTATCAATCGAGATGTCAGCTGTAGAGATTTCAACTCTTGCCAATTTAAATAAGACCACTGATCCTCACCTTCAGTCAACTGCCAGACAGATTTATCTAGACATAATAGTCTAAAAGTTTCCTTTATATTCTGGCTACATCCCCATCCATCATATGCATTGTGATGCTCATTATATTCAAGAAGTGAGCACATTTTATCCCACTCATAGTTGAGAGAAGGAAGGTCAAGGCTACTGTTGGTCACTGAATGACATAGTTTTTTCAAACTTAAACAATCCTGGTGATAAAGGTATAATTTTGACTCAGGTGTGCTCTGGAATGATTTATTGTCTTTTTTTTTGCTTTTGCATGTCCCTGGGATGATTCATTGTGCTTATTCTCAGACTGTTACCAAAGTTGTAGTTGAGGTTATAGGGTTGCAGGGTGACTTCAGTCTGCATTGTTCTTCACATTTGCTTATTGGGGCACCTTATGGCGCTTTTCCACTGCGTGGTACGACTCTGCTCGGTACGGCTCAGTACGGCACGGCATGGTTCGGCTCGGCACGGTTTGCATTTCCACTGCAGTTCAGTACCGCTTTAGAGTGGGCGGGATTATTCTACTACCACGACTCCTAAAAAAAAAACTTTTTCATTCCGCATCGCCCCATCAAGCTCTCGCTGAATCCGCTCCTCTGCTATCAACGAGAGGAACGTCTGTACTTCCGCAACAGACAACACAACTTTTTGGTTGTTAAAAAAAGGTGCGCTCGTTCAAAACAGTTGCGTTCGATCCTTCGCTGGCTGTGCTGATTTAAATCTAGCGGTTCTTTTGTGTTTGTGTCGCAAGTTCAGTGACGCAGGTAGTGACGATTCTCTCCAGCCAATCAGTGATCTGCAGAGTTTACACGTCACGTTTTGGTAACGGTACGGTTCAGTACTGTACCCAGTGGAAAACCCCCCAAAAGTGAACCGTACCCAGCCCTACCGTGCCGTACCATGCAGTGGAAAAGCGCCATTAATGTATCATGTAAAAACAACTGCATCACCACTTACGTCATATTCCATATACAAGCCCTAGTCAATTCCTGGCCCCATTCCTACCATTCCTGAAATCCTCTTAATGGCACCGAATTCAGATTAACACAAGTACATTGAATCTGTACCTTTCACTCATGTGGGATTTTGCTTTCCCAGATGTGAAAAGTTCCACATTGTTATAATTTCTCTCCAGTCGTGGCATTTGCTGGAAATTTCTGGGCCACAAAAGTTAATAGCTGTTCCCTAATTCCAACCTTTTTGTAGTGTGTACTGAATTGTATTACTTCTTGTCTGTAGTACTTTTACCTGTGACATCAACCCTGAGAACAACACAGAGTCTAAAGCAGCGGTAGCCAGCCTTGCTCCTGCAGGACTACCGCTCTCCAAACTTCAGTTCGAACCCTGCTCCAAGACAGCTGCCTGCTATTTTCAAGTAATCCTGAGTGCTTTGATTAGCTAGTTCAGGTGTGTTTGATTAGGGTTGGAGCTAAACTCTGCAGGATGGTAGACCTTCAGGAGCAGGGTTGGCTAGCCCTGGTAAAACGTTTAACCATGAGCAGCAACTTTCTTGGTAACTATAGCACTTACATTTATAGGCATTTATACACCAAGCCTACTTTAAAGAACTAGCAGCGACGAAAGCCAATGGTTGTTGGCACCTCGCGTTGGATGGCGTCAGGACCAAAAAGCTGCGCTTGAACACACCACTCCGACTACAGCCAACTGCAAACTAACACATGCATTC
This sequence comes from Sinocyclocheilus grahami, assembly GCF_001515645.1. NCBI lineage: Eukaryota > Metazoa > Chordata > Actinopteri > Cypriniformes > Cyprinidae > Sinocyclocheilus > Sinocyclocheilus grahami. The sequence goes on along the minus strand of NW_015505314.1, from coordinate 33,041 downwards.
TGAGCCTATGTGAGAGGAATTAACTGTCTAAATCAGCTGCTGTCAACAGTATATATTCATCATTCAAAATGAGAAACTGAAACAAGGATATACGCAGATATATGAAACATAAACAAAGCAGCACTTGCATACCATTTTAAATATCAGTTTCAGTTATGATGACAACTTTCTTCATTTGAAGTGGCTCATGTTATGAAAATATTCGCTTATTGGAATGCTTGGGCAAGATCATGTAATATTAGAACAGTCTTCTGTCTGTGCCGCCTTCATTTACTTGCTCGTGTTCATCACTTTCACTTGAATTCTCTGGAACTGACTCGTTTGCTAAACTGAGCATCCAATCACAGTCCTCAGTTTCACCGACAGCCCCGACGCCGATTCAGCATGTGAATGGGGCAAACTGCTGTCGACGTGAGCCTGACGTGTGGAACAAAAAAAAAAAACTAGCCTGACAGATGCTCACCAATGGCCGACCGTTGGCTTGGAGTGTCCCAACCTTAACAAGCCACCCATGTCACAATTTTACACCATATTATTTTATATGACTCCTCAACTCCTTTTGGCAGGGCAGGGGAGTCTAATCTTGCTCCTGCTCTGGGAGGGTCAATGTCATGCAGAGTTTAGCTCCAACCTACTCCAATCTCACACTTGCCTGGAAGTTTCCAGTAATCCTGAAGACCATAATTAGATGGATCTGGTGTGTTTGATTAGGATGTATTGTCCTTTAGTAAACCTGTGTCCCTTCAGTCAGTGCATGTGATGTTAAAATGTCTGTTTGTTGTCTTGCAGGAGTTTGCCGCCCTGACGAAAGAGTTGAACGCCTGCAGAGAACAGCTGCTGGAGAAGGAGGAGGAGATTTCAGAGCTGAAGGCCGAGAGGAACAACACCAGAGTGAGTTCACACACTATGTCTTCCAAGCACTTCAAAGAACAGATTGTGCTCCTCAACTATCAGCCATCTTGGAAAGTTGTACTTGCTTACAAAAAAGCCAATAATTGAACACATGCCCACTTAGCGACTCGTGCATCTAATTCATGATGTTTTGTTGGAGTAAGGATGGTTTTGCTTGCTCCAAACTGCTTTCAATGAACTGAAACCAGATTCTGTAGAGTCTGTTGAGATGCTTACTTTAGAGTCACAACATTCTTACTTCGATATGCCCTGCACCACCTTTTATGGGGACTTTATTGTGATGAGAAGACAGTTGAGTGATAACTTTATCCTTGTAGCGGTGAGATCATAATTCCTTGTAAGTCAAGATATCAGGTTGGCGTTTTTAAATAAAATTGTCACCAAGCATTTGCATTGAAAGCAGAGAAGCTGCCAAACCGTCTGACAAGACACAGCACTTTGGATATCACTTCCATTTCACAAGAAAGCAGTCATTCTCGTTTCTTCTGCTTCATTTTCACCTCGATTCTTTTCCTGCACCCCTCAGAGCCTGCCTGAGTCACTGTGCTAATGCAGTCTGGCGTGCCAACCTCCACGCTGCAATTCAATTAATTACTTACGTTACTTAGCCGCAGCCTCACGTTTGAAGAGTCAATTATGGAATTGAGGATATTGGAGGGGATTAAAAACCAGAGGGAAGCATAGATCGAGGGGGATAAGGAGATGTAGTGGAATGGAAAAGACGAGAGTTCGGGTGAGATTAGCAACAGACTCTGGGAGCAGCATTTCAAGCAGAGTTTCTAATCTTACACAAGGAGCAGCTAATGTGACTGTGAGTGAAGTATTTAACCCGAAGCCGGTCTAGAGAGACTGTCGTCAACTCTGCAATGCATCAGTCATTATGGAAAAGGTCATATCTTAATCAATTTAGAGACTTTGTCCCAGTTTGTGTAGCAGCAACATTCCCTAAAAGTGAATTAGACCCTGATAATGTAGAAGGTACATACTTTTCAGTAAGACAGTGTGTGAGTAATAGGTGTTAATATAAATGAGACATAATAACAATGGGTTTAGGCGATATTCCCTTAAAAAGCTTGCACAGATGTACACTTAAAAAATCCACAAGATGTAGTATACCATACGAGCACTCTTTCCAGACTATTTATTTGGGACACACTAATTCTTGTTACATAATATTTACCATAAATGTTAGCTAATTGGGAAATTGGCCATTTACTATAGGCCTTGGGTTAATAAAGTACTAAAGAAGTAATTTTTGTTGCCAATGCCAGGGAATCAGTTTGTCTAATCTTCACTGTATACTCCCTATTATTTTGCAGCCAGTATAGCCTAGATCAACATTGTGAACATAGCAGAGACTTTTTAGCCATTGATTTTCATTTTAAGTGTCATTTGGACCACAATCTTACCCTGCAAATTGTTAAGATTGTTCAGATGTCTCTTATTAGTGATCATTTTCTATTTCAACATGGTGGCCACCTTGAGGAGTCAACTACACTTACGTAGAAAAAAACTTTTTAGGACACTTATGATTGGTGTCTGTCTCATGTGAGTGTACAACATTTTAAACATTTTTAAAAGTACTTTTCTTTTCTTTATTAGTAAAACTTTTGTGGGAAAAAAGGTAGTTGGTGCACTTATGGCCATACAGTATCAAAGGATATCAAAAAGTCAGAAACAAGTACAATCTAAGTCCATAGAAATAAAATAACACTTAAAGTAAGGTGAGGTCCATGAGGTCATGAAAACGCAGTATTAACAAAACATGAAGCATGTAGATGAAAATGTACAGGATGGACTTTTGCGCAGGATAGCCCTTCAAGTAAAATGCCTCTTATTGTTACTGTACTTATAATGATTTAAGATCAATTCTGAGATTCATGTATTAGCTAATGGCTGTGTCTACTGATGGCACCAGTGTGAATCTGATCCACCAAAACAAGCATACACAGAGGGAGAGAGAGTAATCTAACCTGCATTATCCGGCTATAGGGTTGTTTTAGTGCTGAGCTGGCGCTGGGAAAGACAGAGGCTGGCACAGACCGAGGGTTATGAATGAGAGAGCAAGGAACTGAGCAGAAATAGAAAGGTCAGCTTCTGCATAGGTCTCTAGAGCAGCACTGCAACAGCACTGCATGTGCAGCCCTCAGGCAGGTACTGTACATGTGCTGCTGCAGCCCTAATGCTGCCTTACATTCAACTAGAGAAGTCTGAATTTCCAACTACATTCTTGGCGACTCCACTTGAAGTTGAACTCCCTACTTAGAAAATCAGAAATAAACTACAATTTCACTAGCATGCTAAGAATTAGACTAAACATAGCCTAACATTCTTTTAGCTATCGTTTTTGTTCTGCATTTATTCTAGCTTTAGCTTTGAGATAGTTTTTAGATTAGTATCAGTATTAGCTTGTGCTTAAGGTTTAATTTGACATTTAGCTTTAGTTTTAGATGTAGCTTTAGTTGTACATATTTTAGTTGTATCATTATTTTTAAATTAAGCTTTTAGTTATAGCTTTTAACTTTAGTTTAAGCTATAGCTAGCTTTTTAGGTTATTAGCTTTAGAAATATTAGCTTAAGCATAAGCTTTAGTTTAAAGTTTATTAGGGTTTAGTATTAGTTATTTTTATTTATAAGTTTTATGTATAATTGTAGTTTTTGATTGAGTATTTTTATTTTATTTAGATTGTTTTAACATTATCTTATAAGATGTTCTTTAGATTTAGCTAGTTTTTACTTTTTATTTATTATTAGTTTTATATTTAGTCACATGATCTTGTACCATCCCTTTTAACCCCTTAACTGTTACTCACTCACATTTTTGAACATAGACATGAAAGTGCACGATCCAAACTTACATTTTTATAATTCATGAACGGAAACATTTTGTAACATGATATTGATGTACCATTTTCATGGTAATGCAATGTTTGATTTTAAAATGGGTTTCAAAGGATGAATTTTGAGATTTAAAGTTTTCAATTGATATATAATTTCTGATGATTTCTAAAGTGTCATAGAGAAAAAGGCAACAAAGAAGACTTTTTTTGACCAAGTTCAGAACTCCTGTCACGATGTAGATTATTGAGATGCACTCTTGTCATAAATTAATCTATTACTTTTCCTACATCATTTTTAACAAAAACATTGGTAAAATATCTTAGACCTTTCCAACGATATATAGTTTGCCATGATTAGATTAGGATTTAATTGTAATATAGTGAAGTAAACTTAGGCGTCCCACAGAGGGGACGGGTGACAGTTAAAGGGTTAAACAAATAAAATGCAACAATGAGTCAAAGTTCCTAATTATATGATAATGAAACTTGTTTAGAACAAATTTGTATTAATTCTCTCTTTATGTTAATCATACACTTGCAAAACAAATGCTAGCATTGAATAGCATTCTTTATGCCCACAATTAGGTTGCAGTATGCTAAGAGGCTTCTCAGTTGGCCATCGAACACCTGCAAAGTGAACAGTAGTGTTTCGTTTCTTTATACCTTGTTTACCTTGTTTAAACCTTCTCAGCATCAATCAGTGGAGCACCTTCATGGTTGGAAGTAGGAGATATTGAGTAGGAATATCCTGCATCCGGCTTTAGATGCAATTCAGCATCATTCTGAGCAGGTTTTCTGAACAAGTATTTCAAAACAACATAAACACTTTTTCTTTGGTCTCGCCATCCATAGTAATCTATGTCTACTCATCCAGCCAGACAGTTATCTCTCTCTCTCTCTCCACAGTGTCATTGGGACTTTGGGGCCGAATTGATTTTTTTATGCCATGTACCAGAGCAGAGAGTAACCACATTAACATGATCTCCTTTGTGCCAGGGTCCAGGGGGTTTCAATTTGTTGTGTCTGCATTATTGTTTTAGTAATGTAATGGGTTTTCTTGTGTGTAACGTTGTTATCCATCTGAAAGGGTTCCCTTGTAAAATGAGAAAAGACTAAATGGTGTGTTAAGAACATGCCATTCATTTTCATGTGAAGAATGTCCTTTAGGGTTTAGTGACATAACGAAAAAACTGACCTCGTGTTGCAGCATTAGACATTTGAGTTCAGTTTTAGATTAACTACTAAATTTAGATTTCATTTAAGTTTTAGTTTCAGCTTCTAATTGTAGTTTTGGAATTAGCATTAGATGTATATATAGCTGTAGTTTTTTGATTAGTAATAAATTAGTTTTAGATTAATTTGTGTTTTTTAACTGTCTTTAGATTTAGATTTTATGTAATTTAGTTTTAGTTTTTTTTATTACATTTTAGATTTAGTTTTTGATTTAGCTGTAGGTTTAGAATTGGTTTTAGATTTAGTTGTAATTTTGGCTTTAGATTTAGGTTCAGTATTAGATTAATTACTACATTTTGAATTTTGCATGAATTTATCTTTTAGATTTAAATTCAGTTTGAGCTTTAAATTTAGTTTTATATTTCAGCTTTAGTTTTAGAATTAGTATTTGTTTTATATTTAGTTGTAGATTTAGTGTTAGGTTATTTACTAACTTTGGGGTTTTTAGATTTAATTTCCATCTTCATTTGTTAATTTCAACTTTAAAATTAGTATTAATATTAGTTTTAGTTTGAGTTTTACATTTGGTTTAATGCTAATGTTTATAATAGTAATGGAGGATTGTGATGAAGAACATCATGAGATTAACTCCTTACATGTTCCACAGCTGCTGTTGGAGCATTTGGAGTGTTTGGTTTCGAGGCATGAACGTTCCCTACGCATGACAGTGGTAAAACGACAGGCCCAGTCTCCTTCTGGGGTCTCCAGTGAGGTGGAGGTCCTCAAAGCTCTTAAGTCCCTCTTTGAGCACCACAAAGCACTGGATGAGAAGGTAAACCCCGAGAGGTTCCTGTTGTTCCTTTGTTGAATTTACAGTGCATTGCAAAGATAGAAATCTGCTAGTATAAATTCAAATGTGACACACTAAATGTACCACACACCTGTTGATGTTTAACCCATATAATTTGTGGGCTGGCTGATCAATCTAAATAACCAAAATAACATTATGTAACAGTTTTCTCTCCTGGTTTTTGGGCTTTGAGGTGGAAGTACATTTATCAAACACTGCGACCCACTGTCCCTCCTCTCCTTTCTTTCATCCAGTGGCATTTTATTTATGGATTAAGCCCTTGTGTGGCACTTCATCCAGTTGTAATCCATTCTGCGGCCTTCTGCAGACAGTGTCATTTATAAGGCGTTAGGTAACAGACGGCAAGAAAATGTTCATGATTTATGGGATCACAGTTTTAGTGATGACTGAACGTTCAGTGATGAAGGACTGAACCCATTGAAATGATTCCAGTAATCAAACAGGTCACCAGAGAGGGCGATTAATATAATCAGTTGTAAGACAAAGAAAAAAAAATGCAAATTTGCCATACAGTACCACATTTTTTTTTAAATAACATTGTGAAAATAAAGATTTACATTTTTTTCCCCACTGTGGTCCTTGGAACTACATTTAATTTATTAAATATAAGACATTTTTATAAATCAAATACAAATTTTTAGTTAAGATTTCATTTATTGATCATATAATGTGTCTGTCAGACTTGTGTTCCCGTTTTGTTGTTTTCTTCCCCATGTGTTCCTTGTTTTCCCTCTTGTCTTTGCATGCCCTTATTTGGTTTTCCTGTTCCTGCTCCCTGATTGTTTCCAATTTGATTCCAGGTGTGTCTCGTCATCCCATCGTCATGTCATTTGTATATAAAGTGTTCCATGTGATCAGTTCAGCATCCGGTATTGTGAATGTCTGTTTATGTCTACCTCATCTGCTACGTGTGTTTTCCTGGTTCCATGGTTATAATTAAAATATCCTGTGTTGATGTACTCCTGGTCTTCTCGCGCCATGCTCCAACACAGTAGCACCGTGACAGTATCATATGTGACCCTGGACCACAAACCCAGTCTTAAGTCGCTGGGGTATATTTGTAGCAATAGCCAAAAATATATTGTATGGGCCAAAATTATAGATTTTTCTTTTATGCCAAAAATCATTAGGATATTAAGTAAAGATCATGTTCCATGAAGATATTTTGTAAATGTCCTGCTGTAAATATATTCAAACTTAATTTTTGATTAGTAATATGCATTGCTAAGAACTTCATTTGGACAAATTTAAAGGCGATTTTCTCAATATTTTGATTGTTTTGCACCCTCAGGTTCCAGATTTTCAAATAGTTGTATCTCAGCCAAACATTACCCTATCCTAACAAACCTTACATCAATGGAAAGCTTATTTATTCAGCTCTCATATGATGTATAAATCTCAATTTCGAAAAATGGACCCTTATGACTGGTTTTGTGGTCCAGGGTCACATATAATGTTTTAGCAAATACCACATTTGTTGTGTGTATGTTATCATATTTGTAGATCATTCATAATAAAAAATAAATATACTATTAAAACTACACTAGCCGTTTCTAAGGATGGTATTCCATTTTAATTCTACTTCCATAAATTCTGCATAATGTTTGTGACCATAATTTAAATGTAATTCTAAATCAGGAATTAAAAAACATTCTCCGATTAGTTCAGAGTAGAGCACAGCCTTGAAAAACAGTGAGTGATGGGATTTTGTGTTTCGTTCAGGTACGAGAGAGATTGCGGGTGTCACTAGAGAGGGTCTCTGCCTTGGAGGAGGAGTTGGCCGCAGCCAATCAGGAGGTGAGGTACACATGCTCTGATTTATGTAATTATTCAGCAATCTGCACCAAAAAGGGAGTTAAATGTACGCAATAAACATGCTATATATATATATATTTAATTTGTTGCTATGATGTGTTGTTTTTGCTTGATCTGATTAGTGTGAAATGCAACAGAGCAAATAGTACATTGTGTATTTTAGTGTTTTATTCTAGTACTGGCAGTCCAGAGGGTGCCGTTCTAGCTGAAAGAGCTTCACACTTTTTTTTTTCCTTTAAGAGATATTCAATGTTGAGATTGTGTGTACCAATTTTGACTGCACTGCGAGTTCTGCTATGTGTTATAATGTCTCTGTTTCTGAATTAACACTCATCTGATCTCTTCGGGTCATGAGAGAGGGCCGCCTCAGATCAAAGAGCCAGACAGACGGCGAGGGGAGAAGAGGTGAAAGCAGTTATTTAAAACAAGACAATGACTCAGTCCTAAGACAGATAAAGAGAGATAACAAATAAATCATACTGTATGTAAAATATCTAAAGACTCAACAAATCAAAACTAACAGCAAACATATTGATGAGAAAATTTTTACTTACATCTCGCCAACGTCAAGTGGGTGAGTGCGTGTCAACCAAGAGAAAGCTTTGCTCTGAATTCTGGGATCCGCGTTAGTCGACCTCAGAGGGTTAAAAAACATAAGGATTTCAATTGAGGCTGCTTTTAAATTTCATCCAGCCCTTTAAGCTGCCCAAGGTTACTTCTCTGAAAATGTTTATTTATTATTAGTAGTAGTCATTGAAAACCTCATGCTTTTGAATGACTGTTCATTGATGTTATAAAAGGACATTCACACATCCTAGCGAAATGGCAGAGACCGTAGAACGTTCAGAATACAGCCGTGGCTGGTGCCTTTCCAGACTGGAGAAGCACAGATGTCACACTGTACTTACTAAAGCTAAGCATGTGCTTAAGATTATTTAAGATCTGTTCTGTCTGTGTGAGCTATGGAAGCCCGTTTCCAGCACTGAATAAAAAATAAAAAAGGTTATTGCGACTTTTTATTGCGAAATATAAAGTCAAAATTGTGAGATATAAACTCGCAATTGCGAGTTATAAAGTCAGAATTGCGAGTTATGAAGTCAGAATTGCGAGATATAAAGTCAAAATTGTGAGATGTAAACTCGCAATTGCGAGTTATAAAGTCAGAATTGCGAGTTATAAAGTCAGAATTGCGAGTTATAAAGTCACAATTGCGAGTTATAAAGTCACAATTGCGAGTTATAAAGTCACAATTGCGAGTTATAAAGTCACAATTGCGAGTTATAAAGTCACAATTGCGAGTTATAAAGTCACAATTGCGAGTTATAAAGTCACAATTGCGAGTTATAAAGTCACAATTGCGAGTTATAAAGTCACAATTGCGAGTTATAAAGTCACAATTGCGAGTTATAAAGTCACAATTGCGAGTTATAAAGTCACAATTGCGAGTTATAAAGTCACAATTGCGAGTTATAAAGTCACAATTGCGAGTTATAAAGTCACAATTGCGAGTTATAAAGTCACAATTGCGAGTTATAAAGTCACAATTGCGAGTTATAAAGTCACAATTGCGAGTTATAAAGTCACAATTGCGAGTTATAAAGTCACAATTGCGAGTTATAAAGTCACAATTGCGAGTTATAAAGTCACAATTGCGAGTTATAAAGTCACAATTGCGAGTTATAAAGTCACAATTGCGAGTTATAAAGTCACAATTGCGAGTTATAAAGTCACAATTGCGAGTTATAAAGTCACAATTGCGAGTTATAAAGTCACAATTGCGAGTTATAAAGTCACAATTGCGAGTTATAAAGTCACAATTGCGAGTTATAAAGTCACAATTGCGAGTTATAAAGTCACAATTGCGAGTTATAAAGTCACAATTGCGAGTTATAAAGTCACAATTGCGAGTTATAAAGTCACAATTGCGAGTTATAAAGTCACAATTGCGAGTTATAAAGTCACAATTGCGAGTTATAAAGTCACAATTGCGAGTTATAAAGTCACAATTGCGAGTTATAAAGTCACAATTGCGAGTTATAAAGTCACAATTGCGAGTTATAAAGTCACAATTGCGAGTTATAAAGTCACAATTGCGAGTTATAAAGTCACAATTGCGAGTTATAAAGTCACAATTGCGAGTTATAAAGTCACAATTGCGAGTTATAAAGTCACAATTGCGAGTTATAAAGTCACAATTGCGAGTTATAAAGTCACAATTGCGAGTTATAAAGTCACAATTGCGAGTTATAAAGTCACAATTGCGAGTTATAAAGTCACAATTGCGAGTTATAAAGTCACAATTGCGAGTTATAAAGTCACAATTGCGAGTTATAAAGTCACAATTGCGAGTTATAAAGTCACAATTGCGAGTTATAAAGTCACAATTGCGAGTTATAAAGTCACAATTGCGAGTTATAAAGTCACAATTGCGAGTTATAAAGTCACAATTGCGAGTTATAAAGTCACAATTGCGAGTTATAAAGTCACAATTGCGAGTTATAAAGTCACAATTGCGAGTTATAAAGTCACAATTGCGAGTTATAAAGTCACAATTGCGAGTTATAAAGTCACAATTGCGAGTTATAAAGTCACAATTGCGAGTTATAAAGTCACAATTGCGAGTTATAAAGTCACAATTGCGAGTTATAAAGTCACAATTGCGAGTTATAAAGTCACAATTGCGAGTTATAAAGTCACAATTGCGAGTTATAAAGTCACAATTGCGAGTTATAAAGTCACAATTGCGAGTTATAAAGTCACAATTGCGAGTTATAAAGTCACAATTGCGAGTTATAAAGTCACAATTGCGAGTTATAAAGTCACAATTGCGAGTTATAAAGTCACAATTGCGAGTTATAAAGTCACAATTGCGAGTTATAAAGTCACAATTGCGAGTTATAAAGTCACAATTGCGAGTTATAAAGTCACAATTGCGAGTTATAAAGTCACAATTGCGAGTTATAAAGTCACAATTGCGAGTTATAAAGTCACAATTGCGAGTTATAAAGTCACAATTGCGAGTTATAAAGTCACAATTGCGAGTTATAAAGTCACAATTGCGAGTTATAAAGTCACAATTGCGAGTTATAAAGTCACAATTGCGAGTTATAAAGTCACAATTGCGAGTTATAAAGTCACAATTGCGAGTTATAAAGTCACAATTGCGAGTTATAAAGTCACAATTGCGAGTTATAAAGTCACAATTGCGAGTTATAAAGTCACAATTGCGAGTTATAAAGTCACAATTGCGAGTTATAAAGTCACAATTGCGAGTTATAAAGTCACAATTGCGAGTTATAAAGTCACAATTGCGAGTTATAAAGTCACAATTGCGAGTTATAAAGTCACAATTGCGAGTTATAAAGTCACAATTGCGAGTTATAAAGTCACAATTGCGAGTTATAAAGTCACAATTGCGAGTTATAAAGTCACAATTGCGAGTTATAAAGTCACAATTGCGAGTTATAAAGTCACAATTGCGAGTTATAAAGTCACAATTGCGAGTTATAAAGTCACAATTGCGAGTTATAAAGTCACAATTGCGAGTTATAAAGTCAGAATTGCGAGATATAAACTCGCAATTGCGAGTTTATATCTCTCAATTATGACTTTAACTCGCAATTGTCGAGTTTATATCACACAATTCTGAGAAAAAAAGTCAGAATTGTGAGATAAAAAGTCGCAATTACCTTTTTTATTTTTTATTCAGTAGCAGAAACGGGCTTCCATAGTGAGCAGTGTCTGAAATACGGAAATTAAAGGCTGTTCTCCTCAAACTACGTCTAAACGGTGAAAAAAAAACTAACAGCAACTGGGAGAAACTGGAAACTGTTGATACATTAGAAAAAATGAACCATGAACAATGAAGAATCAAGATTGTTATCCTGTCTGTTCTTCAATGAATACAGTGTAATTCGTTCATGTGAAAAGTGTAACATACTACTATTTGAAACATTTATTATTGCATACTGCATATTGTTTCAAATACTAGTATGAAAAACAATATCCAGTATAGAATATATTCTAGGATGTAAACAGTTATCTGCATAATAGTATTCAGTTCCTAAGTTTTATATATTTCACTTATTTTAGCTCTCAGTGCGTTCTCAGAATTCATTTCTGCACGAGTATAACTGAACCATCTCTATTTCAAGTTCACGTTAATATCTCAGTGTTAGAGGGAGCAAAATGTTGTTCAGGTGAGTCACAAAGATGAATCGGGTTTCTGTGAAGTAGTTGTCTTCTGTTTGAAACAAACCAGTGTTTCAGGCACTGCTGGGCTCGTAGGTGCTCTGCTTTGATGAGACCAAATGAACGACATCAAAGCAGACATGCTTACTTTCATTGGGCCTCCACTTCTCATTTACCTTCATTTGCAAGTTGACTCAATATTCCGGCTCTTTGTGGAGTCACAAGGTGCGGGATTGTTTGATCTTCCGGCCTCGAAAACTGGCAGACAATTCCCTTTCTTAGCCTTCAAATGTGCGAAGCCCCCTTAATTGCAGCCTCATTAAAGGAATGCGTGGTGAGCGGCGATAATTCAAACAAAAGGAAATGGATGTCTTCTTTATATCCATCCATCTATCCTGCTTTCTCTGAAATCACAGTGCACAGACAGAGCATCTTGACATGGCTGTGGAATAATCTCCCAATGCGCTTTAGTCTGGAGAGAAAACAATGTGTGTGTTGGTGTGACAGTGCTCATCAGTCAGATAACCTGCTTTAGAGATGCTCCTAGAAGAATAATAGGTTATTTTATTAGGGAGCATATGCCAGCGGCCATGGTCAGCAACTTCTGCTGCTATATTTGAATGCGCTGCAGTTTTACATTTATTGGGCTGTGGAAGTTTTGTGCTGGTCTAGATATACAGCATTTCTTAACTTGCATATAGTGTATGACCTAGTGGCTGTCAGTGTAGTATAAAAGTATAAAAAGTTCCATGTTTTTATTTAAACCATTTGGTAATGATTTTAGTACTATGGTATATATAAACTACCATGGTATAACCATCAACATCAACAGTATATTGTACTTTTTTTGAAAGGGATATTATTATGCAACAGTAGGGTACCAATAGTAAAAGTATGTTTTTTTTAATTATTTATTATGTACAAACTTGGGTTGCCAATGTTAACCTGTCAAAATGTAAGGTTTTTTTAATGCTGTTTAGGGGAAATTTCACCCAAAAATGAAAAATTGCTCTTCATTTACTCCCTCAAGTCATCCCAGATGTGTACACTGAAATTTTCTTTGAAACAATTTTCATTCAGAAATTGCTAGTAATAGTAATTTAAATGGGAAATTTTGAAGTAGAAAGGCTGAGATAGTTTTTTTTTTTTTTTCTAAAACAAACTCCAAAATCTTTGGACACTTTTTTCACATGAACACAAATTTTTTTTTTTTTTAGAAAAATAGTCCATCCATGTGAGTCCATATAATGCGAGTGAGGGGGTGCCCAAAAGCTGATGCACCAAAAAGATGATGGTAATCCATATAGTACGACCCAACACACTCTCTTATGGCGATTCATAACTATTTTAATTGGTGGCCAAGTCATTTTGAGTTTGTACGATCTCATTCATACATTTTTGTACAATCTGTTTGTGGCCCACTGATGGTTAGGTTTAGTTGTGGGGTTAAGAATGGACTTTCATACTTGCTGTTCTAAAAATCGTATATTTCCGTATGAATTCCTACAAAATAGCAACCTCGTAAAATCGTTGTCTTCTGAAGTGAAACAAACAATAAGTGTGTGTGTAAGAAAAATATGTATATTTTAAACTTTTTTGCTTCTTGCCAACTCTCGTATACATGCTTAAGAGAGTGTCACATTTACACTTGATGTAATTGACACATTGTGAAGCTAAACATGACCCTCTCTTAAGCGTCGCTTCTCGTGTGATCTTCACAGTGCGATTAAGTTGTGCTTCACAAAATTTTAAGTGCATACATTTACCACAACTTGTCTATAACTGACATATAAAATCCTGTGAGATCACTTCAGAATGTTAACTTTGTCTCTCACATTTAATATTTCTAGTCTTGTGACAGCAGTTAGAAGTGTCATGTGAAATCCCTATAGAAACTTAGATGACATGCCCTTAAAGGGGTCATAATAAAATTACCACTTCGTCTAGTACAAAGACTTCCATTCCAACATAAGAAAACTGTTTTTGCAAATATGAAATCTGCATCTGAAGTGGCATTTAGATTCATTTACACAGACTGTTTATGCAGCTCAGAGGGGACATGGATGCATTTAACCTGCAGTTACAAATGCATAAATAATGCTTTGTTTTAAACGTAAAACGTTGAATATTATTATTTCAAAAGATTTAAAACATGAAAAGATACTTGAAATGTGAAAGTAAAGCTGCCAGTAGGTGGCAGCAAGTCACTGTTAATGAGCGAGTGAGTCATTGAGATTAAATCGATTCATTCAAAAGGTTGATTTATTCAGGAATTTTAATGAGTGAGTCACTGAATCATTCGTTCAAAATACTGATTCATTCAATAAGGAAACGCCGTCTGTCGCTCAACGGCGCAAAACAGTGCTGTTTGGAACTATTTTCATTGGCGAAATACGGCAAAAACAGGCATCTAAAATGTAAGTAACTCAATACCAACTTTATCAAACTTGTATAAAATCTAAGTATTATTACTTCGTAACATTACACCACTGCTTCTATTTAAAAATCCAGTTGGTCCTGGCAGCTGTAACAAATTGTTGGGGTTGGTTGTTAAACAGTCAGTTAGAGCCGCTCGTTTCCAACATTTCTACCACAATAATTCCTGTCAGGAGAGGTACAGTACTGTACATTTGCAATTAAAAACTGATGGAAAATTGACCGTGCTTGCTGTTGATGTGCTACATGTATGAAGTGAACACTTCTAAGCTGTCTACGTTTGATTTATTTGTTTTTCTGTATGCTTGCAGTTTTCATGTGAATGAACGTTATATATGAACATCATACAAAAATTACTCTGGAAGAACACACGCACGCGCGCACACACACACTCCATTAAAAATATGATTTGGTCTGGCCATTAAAACAGTATGAATATCCAATTTGAATATATATAAATAACACCTCAAATACAAATAAAAAAGTTTGGATGACAATGGAAATGTTTCTTGCTTCCATGTGATACAAATAAAGAGTAATACAGTCTCTCTTATTTATTTGCACAAGGCAATAAAGTAGTACTAGTAGGCTGATATTTGATGTTGTATATGCATATCACTTTTTTTTTAGGATTTATTGGTCCAGTGACGTTTATGATAGGATGATATGTTCCTATTATGTCTTTACTGTTTGGTATATTATCTGGCATAAAGTGTCCTACCAAACAGCACAGTACAGTGTGTTTTGATATAAATATTGCTGGTTAATATTTGTGATTAACTCTCTCTGAATTGTACTTTTGCAGATTGTGGCCTTAAGAGAGCAGAATGCCCATATTCAGAGGAAGGTGGCGTCAGGAGAAGGGGCCGAGGACTTGTTGGAGGGAACTGATGCCCAGAAAGTTCATGGCAAGGTGGGGGAGCAGGCTGTAAACTAAGTGGTTAATAGTCTCTCTACAGTCAGGCTGTGTTTTATGAATGCTAAAAGTACACTACCGTTCAAAAGTTTGGGTCGATAAGATTTTTGTTGTTGTTGTTTTTAAAAAAAAATCTCTTATGTTCACAAAGGCTACATTTATTTGATCATAAATACAGTAAAACAGTAATAATGTGAAATATGAATACAATTTAAAAAAGCTCCATTTTAATATATTTAAAAATGTAGTTTATTCCTGTGATGGCAAGGCTGAATTTACCGGCAATTTCGGTCAATTTAATGCTTGCTTGCGGAATAAAATCCAAACCCCAAACTTTTGAATGGCACTGTACATAATTGGTGACTGGACATGATTTATTTTGATGTACAGTCAGTTTTTAGTCTAATTGGATAAGAAAGAAACTACTGAAAATAGTTTTTGAACACAGATGTGTACAATAAAATCAATAAACCTTCCTCTGTACATTCAACACACACTCATCCTGTCACTGTATTTCTGGATCACATTTAATGAGCCGTTAAACCAGTCGTAGCAAAATATCATTCCTGCCTCACATTCCTGATGAAAAGATAACAAGAGAGTCATCCTCCTCTCACTGTCGCCGGTGGGCACTGTGCACGGCATTAGATTGTGTTAGCATGGTGACAGTGATGACAGGAATGTGTGACCTCGTAAAAGATAAAGGTTGGCACTTTCACAGTATATCTCAATTGGCCAAATTAATCTCCCATGATGCTCGATAGATTTAGTAGCAGTACTGACAATATCCAGGACCTCTGGCACTGATGCATGGGTCCAGGCGACCAACTAGAGGTCACTGGCTTTGCCTGTACGGTACAAACAAATCTGACCCTCCCAAATAGAAACAGACAAAAAAGACCATTGAGAGGGAGTGAAAAAGTGAGAGAGAGTCATTATCAGGCCCTACAGCAGATCCAGAATAAACCACGGCTATTCTTTGTCTTGTCATTCTCGTCTATTCACGATCACAGAACCCTCTTCTGGTGAAGTCGTGACGATCTCTCATGGCTTCACAGTTTTGACGGAGTAAATTCTGTGTGCTCTGCAAATGATTTCATCACCCTTCTGTCTTGGTGTCTGCACCATAAATTAAAAAGGAGATAAAGTCTAATTTTAGGGCAGCACAAGACGTGTCAAGTTTTAGTGTGAATATGTGACAGAAATGTGATTTTAGGCATGGCAAAGGAAAGAACTGCTGAGCCTCTGTTTCACACACTGAGAATGCAGGCACAAATTTACATGCTGGGAATTCAACAATCCAGATAAAGAGCCCTGTGCTAAATTACCGTTTCAGTGAATGAATGGATGAACTAGCTGAAACATTAAACCTTCAAACTAGTATAAAATAATATATTAATTATAGGTACATTTATAAATTCTCAGTGTGCTGTATTTACATTTGTTTAGTATAAATTAGTGTTCATTTAGTATTACAGTATCAATTTATGGTTTTACCATTTAATTGGTAATTAATTATATGATTATTGGACTTATTTTTATACTTATATATAGTTTTTATTAAGTTTGAGTTTTTTTTTTGTTATTTTAGTAATTGGTTTTAGTTTTATTTAACAATTATAACCCTTTTAATAATGTGCAGTTATACTGAATTAACAGATAGTTTAAACATCCTTATTTAATCTGTTGAATCAATCTCAGAACATTTTTTCACTCTAAAAGAAAGTGTATTATGTGTGTTTGGGCTGCAGCGGTTGTCTAACGGGTCGATGGAGTCGGGGGACGAGGCCAGTCAGGTGGTGGAGCTGCAGGAGCTGCTGGAGAAGCAGAACTACGAGCTGGCGCAGATGAAGGAGCGCATGTCCTCGCTGTCCTCCCGCGTGTCCGAGGTGGAGCAGGAGCTGGAGACAGCTCGCAAAGACCTCATCAAGAGCGAAGACATGAATAACAAGTACCAGAGAGATATTAAAGAGGTGCAGTATGGGTGTATGTCAAGCCTCTGTCTCAAATCAGACATAAATCTGAAATGCACTGCATTTCATTGGCACTGCACAATAAATTTGAATCTAACCTAATCTAAATTAAGCTGTGTCCGAAACCTCATCAGACAGTAGTAATCCAAATATGACATTTGAATGTGTGTAACATCCTTTGAACTCAAATGCAGTTTTCTTAAATGGTACCTTTATACAAAATTCAGTCTGTTATAGCACTGACTGACCAAATAGTGACGCAGCTGCCTTCGGTTTCGGACACAGCCTTGTCACATTGATAATTAGCGACAGCTGGACAGATTCTGGGAAATGTCTGTTGGATTGGCGATACAGCTATTGATGGAGAGGTTGTGGCAGCCTGGAGCAGTGTGTTTGCTTGTGTTCATATTTGTCCTCAAGCCTATGTGTATAGGGCAGGAGTTTTGATTGACAGTAGACTGTTACACCTGCGGGCTCCATCTTAGGTGTGTGTCTGAGAGCCACTAACCAACACTCAATATGTGTGTGTGTGTACAGGCTATGTGTCAGAAAGAAGACATGGAGGAACGGATCGTGACTCTTGAGAAGCGCTATCTCAGTGCCCAGAGAGAGTCCACGTCACTACATGACATCACAGACAAGCTGGAAAACGAACTGGCCAATAAGGAGGCTTTCCTCAGACAGGTCAGGTTCTGACCACTTGTATTCCAATTTCATTTTCTTTTTAGCATTATTTCAAATTGCTTTGGTATACGGAAATTACTTAACTGCGTAGCGCACAGATGTTTTGAACTTGGCAACTGACAGACAGTCATTCCATTCGTAATTGAACATTTTATTCTGCTGAGATCATGGTCAGCATGACACCATTTCATATCTTGCCAAATGATTTACCAGGATTTCTGAGAAAGTGCTGAAAAAACATGTTCACAGTTTTCACCAGAGATTTGGAGCCAAATTACGGGGGGGGGGGGGGGGGCCTGGGCTGCGGAGCCCCGCTTTGGGGGGTGGGGGTTGCTGCCATCTTCAGAAAGATGGCAGCAACATTGTTTTATTTTTAGACAGAGATTAGTAAGTCTTTAAGTAAAATATGTTGATTTTTTAAGTGATGTTTGCTGCATTATATCCCAAAAATGGGACAAATTAATTTACATTTACATTCATTCATTTAGCAAACCCTTTTATCCAAAGCGACATATTATATTTTATAAAATTATCATTCCATGTTAACTCATCATTTTAGTTAGAAGTTAGTAATTTTAAATTATTTTTATTTCAGTTTTAGATATTTTTGTACTTTAGTAACTATTTAAGTTAGTCACCATGGCAACATTTATTTATTTATTTTTTAAGGTGAAGTTTTTCATGTAATATGTACATTTTATTTTATTTCAGTTAAAGAAACCTATTTTTAATTTTTGGATTTAACAAAATTTTTCCATACAAGGTAAGTGAATTTAAAAGAGGTGCTGCCAAGCGTCAGTATGCATTTATCACCCTCTAATAACTAATAACAGTTTAATTGTTCCAAGAACAGGCAAAAAAAGGCAGTTATGTAATTTTGTTTGTTTGGGCACACTGAAAACGGCCACGATGGTCCAATTGTTGCTGTGGAAGCTGGACTGTCCTATGATGTCTGCAATATGAGGATAAACTCTCACTGATCAGTCTGTGTGTGTGTGTGTGTGTGTGTGTGTGTGTGTGTGTGTGTGTTTCTTCCCACAGATGGAGGAGAAGAACAGGCAGTTACAGGAGCGGCTGGAGTTGGCGGAACAGAAGCTACAGCAGACCATGAGGAAAGCTGAGACTCTGCCTGAAGTCGAGGCTGAGCTAGCACAGAGGATAGCAGCTCTCACCAAGGTACTGTACTGGATACCACACACACACACACACACACACTCACACACACACACACACTAGCTCTGCATTTAGTGGGGAAGTCGTGGCCTAATGGTTAGAGAGTCGGACTCGTAACCCAAAGGTTGCGGGTTCGAGTCTTGTACCGGCAGGGATTGTAGGTGGGGGGGGGGAATGTACAGCGCTCTCTCCCACCTTCAATACCACGACTGAGGTGCCCTTGAGCAAGGCACCGAACCCCCAACTGCTCCCCGGGCGCTGCAGCATAAATGGCTGCCCACTGCTCCGGGTGTGTGTTCACTGCTGTGTGTGTGCACTAAGGATAGGTTAAATGCAGAGCACTAATTCCTAGTATGGGTCACCATACTTGGCCACATGTCACGTCACTTTAATGCAAACCAGTGTTGTGGAAGTCTTTAACTAAATTATAATTTGCTTTGATATTAACTAGAAGTAAAGTGAAGTGGATTACCATCAGAACAACCATCAGAACAAACTATTCACTGAAACGAATCAGACAAACAGTTATACTTGATAGAGAAAGACATCAAACTGCAATTCATGTTGGGTTCAACTATTCAGGCTAGGGGTCAAGGGCCATTTTTGAGGTGGTTTCTCCTATTGACCACTGCACATTAAGGTGCTCTAAACATTCTTGGTTTGGTTGGTGGAAAGCATTACATTGCACTTAGTGTACATTTATTATGTGAATTGATCAGCATAAAAACTTCAAAATCTTCAGGAGCAGTAGAATGAAATCTCTTTCAAACTTGTGTAGTGTACTGATAAGAACGATTTGAAAGGCCAATGTATTTGAATAGTCAAATCTTTCAGTATATTTTTTGTCTGGTATGTGTTAACAAATTGTACATGACTAATTTTCACCAAGCACAGAATAATTACCTCATTTTGTGTATTTATTGCTTACTGTACATAAACATAACTTGGATATATAAAAAAAAACATTCTTTATAAAAACGTTGTATTAGTAATATAATTAACTTCAGAAGAATTTTTTAAATGATGTTGGTTATATTTAACGTTATAAAAATATATAGCATTGTTATTTTTTAATTCTTTCTTTTAAAAAGTGTTATTTGTTATATAATTATATTGGTGAAATTTTTTGTTGTTGTTGTTGTTCTTTATATATAGTTACTTTGTTATAAAATAAAAATATAATAAACTTTATACAAATTTGCATCGTTTAGTCTTTATAAAATTGTTATTTGTTATATAATTCATATATTAAATATAATTTATATGATAATTCCTGTGTGCTACTTTTCCTCTTTCTTAAAAAAAGCACCTACAATTTTCATAAAATGGAACAATTCCTACCTAAACCCGAATGAGAGAATTTCTCAGTGACCACTGCCCCTGAAAGGGTTAAAGAAAAGTAAGCATGTACAGGTACAAGACAAAAATTAAACTCTTGTTCATTCTTTAACACTGTTAACAAACTCTACTGTGGAAACATGGAGAGATAGAAATGATTCATACTCTGTTCATTATTAACGTTGTGTGGTATTTCTCTGTATTGTGTGGTTTGGTAGTCTGATATGGAAGCTAAACTCCAGGATATTAACTGCAGTCTTAGGAAGGTGGGGCTGAAAGCTTCTCTCTCTCTCTCTCTCTCTCTCTCTCTCTCTCTCATTCACTTCACTCTGTCTGGCTGTGGGTCTCTTCACTGCTGGTGTATTTCAGTTGCATATGATGCTCAGCTGGGATTTCGCTTTAATGATTTGCTGACATACTTGGTTCTTTCTGTTCACCCAGGAGAGAACAGAAGCTTAAGGAAATACAAGCTATATCTCTTTACCTGCCTGCTCAACCATGTCTGTGGTGTTTGGTGTGACGGCACCTTATAAACCAAACTCACAATCTCATAAATCTAGATGAAGATTCCAGCCAACATCATAGTCATGGTTCAAGGGTCTATTCTCTGCTGGTTTGAGCTAATTTGTGGCTTTACATTTTCTTGTCTGATGAAATATAATGTGTGTGTTTGTTGTTCAGGCAGAGGAGAGACACGGAAGTATCGAGGAGCGAATGAGACATTTAGAGGGACAGCTGGAGGAGAAGAACCAGGAACTGCTCAGGGTCAACATCACTTTATATCACTAAATAATCTATACTTCCATACTATATACTGTTTTCACAGTATGCTTATTTTGTGCAGAATGTAAATTGTCAGATTGGGGAACATCCAAATTAGCAACTACATTTGCCAAACAATAAAACAGCACGCTGTGTGGAAAACTGTATCCCACAATGGAATGCATTCTAACTTGACCTTCCATTTCCAGTATGATGAATGAACTGAAAGCCAAGTCAACTATGATTATCATCTCCTCCTAACAGAATATTTTATTGGACTGTCAAAAACACAAAATATAAGTTTTTACTTCTGAGATGATAACTGGGGAACATTCGCAAATTTAAAACCCTCAGAGACCCAGCGTAGCAGAATTGCAAAGTTTGAATAAAGCATTGCTAATGCTAAACACAATTCAACAAATGTATCTATTTACAAAGCAAGTATTTGACATCTTATATTTATTTTATTATATTTTATTTTATTTCTATGCGTCTAATAATGGAAGAATGCTTACATGCTCTGACATTTTGAATGTACAAACATTTTTCTCCACATTTTTCTCACACAATATAGTCCGAGCCTATTCAATGACAAAGATTATATCACTATTGTCTCATTGATTTAGCTATATATACAAACATACACACGCACACACACTGATATTGCAGCATTAAATGTATATATGTGTGTGTATATATATATATATATATATATATATAAAGTGGTATTCAAAATGACTAAATTATATTTAAAATTTATATGAATATTTATTGCAGTATTTAAATGATCAAAAAGTTAAATTTCATGACTTTTCATGACTATATCCTTTCTGTATCAATAAATTCTGCTGAAATATTGCCCAAAATGCCCAGCGTTGCGATTTTGAATGTTTCTCCAGATTATATATATTAAAGCAAATATTACCTGTTTTTATATTTAAAGGCTTTCTAGAGACATGTTTAAGGGTGAAAAAATGTCATGAGTATCAATATTTGGGTCTCTGAGGGTTAAACATTCAGTTCAGTGAGGTCATATTTTTAGTATGCTAGTATTTTATAAAACATTTAATTTGAGTTAATATAATGTTTAAACATATTTGTTTTTAATTCATTTTGTGAAAAAATGTTGTTTCCTCAGGCTCGACAGAGAGAGAAGATGAACGAGGAACACAACAAGCGTTTGTCAGACACTGTGGACAGACTCTTGACAGAGTCGAATGAACGTTTACAGCTTCACCTGAAAGAAAGAATGTCTGCTCTTGAGGAGAAGGTGAGAGAAGATCCAACCGTCATGGCAGATGTCTTCCGATACTGTTGATCTCTCACACTGTTTCCATTGCTTCTCTTTCAGAATGTGTTAATACAAGACTCGGAGAACTACAGGAAGCAGTTAGAAGACTCAATTCAAGAAAAGGTCATTCGTTTTTCTTTTCTGAAAACTAGCTTGGCAAAAAAAAATTTGATGCAATGCTTTGCTATCCATTCTGAGTAAAATGAAACTTTGATGTGCTTTACGGTTATAGTCTAATTTCTCGGAGGAGATCGAGAAACTGAGATCTGAAATGGATCAGTACCGGTTGAGGGCCGGATCCCTTACAGAGCCCACGCTGTCACGGTGAGACAGAAAGCATGAAGAACTCCGAACTATCCTTTTACAATAAACAATAGCTCTGTTCCAAAACCCAGCAAGCTCAACAGAATTTTCAGGCATCATAGGCGTGCGTTCAACACAAAGGCTGTTCCAAATACAGTAGCTGGCAGCAACATTAGCAGCAGCATTGCATGTATCCATTCTGGAGGAGGCGATCCAATGATACATTCCTATGAGATCACTCTGACAATTGCATACATTTTCTCCGTAGGGGAATTTTTAACAA
Organism: Sinocyclocheilus grahami; assembly: GCF_001515645.1. Taxonomy (NCBI): domain Eukaryota; kingdom Metazoa; phylum Chordata; class Actinopteri; order Cypriniformes; family Cyprinidae; genus Sinocyclocheilus; species Sinocyclocheilus grahami. The sequence continues at coordinate 10,080 of NW_015505314.1, read as the reverse complement.
TAATTTATCACCTTTTAAAAACAGATCTACTATGAGCTCTGAGGTTGTTAATTGGTGGTTTATGCTTTTGTTGAAGCCATCAGCTCACATTATTTAAACTTTTTAAATAATCATGTTTAACAGTGGAATTATAGGTGCAAAACTGTTACCCATTCTTAAACCAATCAAATGAGACGTTGCAATATATCTAACATTTTTGGCTCCTATACATATAATCAATATCTTTAAATCAGTAGTTTTATATTTCATCATTGTTTTATTTTAATTTAATTGTCATTGGCAATGCTTAATGGGATTGTTCCAGATCAGTCACTGATAAGGTTATTTCTTGTTAAAATGCCTTAAAAGACTGCGGCCTATGTAGACAGCAATGGTCTCAGCGGACCATTTTTTTGGGGGGTCCAGCTCAATTCTGTTTCAACACAGGCCCGTTTGGCTCCTGTTTAGATATCTGATATTAAAGCGTGTTTGGTTCGCTTCAAGCTAGGCCATCATGTTTCGGTGAGCACATGTCGCAGACTCCTGGGTCTCATGGCAGCGGCCTCTCCTATGCTGCCCTTGGGGCTGCTTCATATGAGGCCATTTCTGTGGTGGATGAAGTTCAAAGGAGTTCATCCCTTGTGACCAGCCCTCCACCTGCTAAGAGTGTTGCACAGTTGCTTTCGTGCCCTCTCAACATGGCAGGACCCTCTCCTTCTTCAGCAGGGGGTCAAGATGGCTGCTGTTTACCATCGCCAAACGATTACAACAGACTGGCTTGTGGTGTCTGGATGGGAGAGTTTCTCTCGTGGCACATAAACAGCCTAAAGCTGCGAGCCATCTTCCTGGCCCTGGTGCATGTACTCCCAATTCTGGCGGGTTGTCAAGGGATCATCAAAATGGAAAATATGGCAGTAGTGTCTCACATAAATCGTTAGGGAGGCTCAAGGTCTCACACCCTGGACAGGCATGCGCACCACCTGCTCCTTTGGGCTCAGGACAGGTTTCTTTCGCTGAGAGCGGTTCACATCCCAGGGGCTCTGAACTAGAGACCTGCGCGGGACGGATTTTTCCGCTCCCGCAGAAATATATCTTATCTGGTCCCGCTCCCGCCCGCGACATTCATGTTTTGTCCCGCTCCCGCCCGCAAAAGCCCGCATAAAAGTAATCTATATAGACTTTTTCAGTACATCGAAGAAATTTACATGAAATGGTTCTGTAACATCTCCTAAGCTCCACAACATCCCAGCATAAACACTCCCGATAAAATATTTGTTATTTAGGCTAAGCATCAACATTAACAAACCACTGTTATTTTTAACAGAAAAGCAAGCATGGGCTGCTGCGTGCATGGTTTGGCATCGTTCCCAATGCGTCATAGCTCCGCAGCGTTGAGTGAACATATGAAAGAGAATGTCTCGGGTTACTTGCGCAATAAATTGGCTTGATTCCATATGGGCTTCAGACAATCGGCACACCCAAGAGGTGTTCCCATTGCATCAGAGCTACGCAATGTCTAGTTCCCTATTCAGAGAACATGGGTTACACGAGCAATCCAAGCTTTTTATATTGTACTTTCAGTCCATTAAAAATGTAGTAGTGATGAGATTTGCAAGTGAAGTTTATAGTTTCTAAGTTTACTATGTAGTTCATAGTGAAACTAACCAGTTAGAATGTAAACAAAATTAGATTTTAGATTTAAAAAGTTTGTCACCATGTCTACATTCTAGATAACAGATTGTGGTCTTGATTCCAGGTCTCATCTGGATGCATCCGGAGATCTGCGTTTCTCTCTAGGTTCTCTTGCCGAGACGCAATCAGACCATTATCGCTCCACCAAGGTGATCTGCAGGCCCAGGAGAGGACGCATGGTGCTATGTAGGGATGAACAGAAGGTAGGATCTCATCACCCATTGTTTCTTGAGCTTTGTGCTAAACCTTACTCCTTCCTCTTTCTTTCTCATGTTCTTGCAGGCTAAGTCTCTGGGAGAGCATGAATGGCGCTCTCAGCAACTGGCCGTTCTCGGTGGCCACCCATTTGAGAGCGACACAGAGATGTCGGATATCGATGACGATGACAGAGAGACCCTTTTCAGTTCGATGGATCTACTGTCTCCAGGAGGACATTCAGATGCTCAGACTCTAGCAATGATGCTGCAAGAACAACTGGATGCCATCAATAAAGAAATCCGGTCAGTCCGTTCACTGTGACCACAGCACCTTTTTGTAGACTAGGCTTAAATCGTGTTTTCTTAATTGTCTACCCAGAGATGGAGAAGACGCATTACATTCAAATTGCTTTAATGTCTATAATGTAATCCATCTGTAAAGCAATGAAAGGACATTATATTTCTTAGAAATATCACCTCAAAGGTGATAATAAAACAGCAGGGGGATCGACCCTTGGTGCACACCTTCTTTAGCATTATTAGGTTTGACAGCTGTTCATTTACACCAACAAAGATAGGATCTAAACCAGGCTAGCACCTGTCCAAAAACAGCATAATTTTCAAGACTGTCCAAAAGAAAGTTAATGATATATCAAATGCAGGTCTAGCAGAGAAATACAACCTTAGTTGGATAACAAGTGTAAGATATTTTTGTCCATTTCATTGGCACTTACAGATAGTTTTTTCCCGTCTTGTCACACACACTCATTCTCCTGTAAATATCTACATCTGATCATTGCTAAGTGTTTATTTGCCATTTAGCAGATAATTTTTTATCTAAAGTTACTTGTAGTACACTGATTCCTGGGACAGGGACAAGTTCCTTGACTATTAGTAGCTTTTTCTAGAACATACAGTACAAGAAATTGAACTTGTTGCCTTTTTGTCTTAGAAGTTTAGATTTACCATTAGTTTCCCTCCATAACCTACATCTAACCTTCTACTCCCTAGCTAATCCCTTCACTCCTTTCTTGATGTTTTAAGTGTTACATTTATCAGAATTTCTACATCTCTACAGAGACTCAGAATCAGGATTCTGCCACACAAAAGTCCTAGAAGGAAGTAAAAACAATAAAAGGTGCTGCAGAAAGACGAGTTGTACCTTCAGGCAGTGTATATGCTGATTTAAATATCAGCCAGAGCTCAGGGTTTCTCCTGTAGGCTGTTCACACAGCGCATAAGGTGGAGGCTGATTTGACACTTTGTGAACATGAGGCATAAGTCCAGTAGTTATTGAACATGAGTGGTTGAGTGAAAGGTTTCCATGCCCACATGGCACTCCACGGCTTCCTGCTAGACATTTCTGCAGTTCCTGATTTCCATAATTTCTGGGATTAGAGTATATATGCAGTGTATCTCTTTCATATCACACCTCTATCACCTGTCTGACTAGCCCTTGCACCTACACCTAAGGCTGTCAAAAGCAAATGTATGACTTCAAATCAAGTACTAACAAATAAACCATCCCGGCCCGTTGGATTTTATTGAGATCTAATTTGACTTTTGTCTAATTCATTGGAAATGTGTGATTAATATTTGAAGAGGCCAGAACAGACTTTCTTCAGCCTTTTTTATGGAACTTTATTTGGATTTTAGTTGGAGTTGTTTCAAAGGTCATTTTAAATTCACGAAGAGCCACTCACTGCAGACAAGTTTGAATTTTTTAGATAGTTCTCATCCTCCTTTTGCTTCTGTTGAGGACGAGAGGCTTCACCTGCTCTGCCCTGTTCGAGCTTTGAAGCTCTATGTGGACCGCAATTCCTCACAATTTTTGGTGTGTTTTGGTGCTGGCCGCAGAAGGCTTGCCACAACAAAATGTAGGATTTCTCATTGGGTATCTCAGTTGTGTATGAGGTGTGAGGTCTTTCTTCACTGTTAGTAGTTCGAGCTCATTCTACCTGGAGTGTTGTTTCCTTTCAAGGTTTTTTCAGAGGAGTTCCCCTGGAGGATATCTGTGTGGCGGCACGATGGTCCTCCTTTCACACTCTTATCAGGTTTTATAGCTTGGATTTAGATGCGGATCCTGGTTCCCAGATTATTTCTGCTTGAACCAGCCATTTGAGGTTAGCCTGGTCTATTTTGATATATTGTTCCCAATGCGTCATAGCTCCGCAGCGTTGAGTGAACATATGAAAGAGAATGTCTCGGGTTACTCGCGCAATAAATTGGCTTGATTCCATATGGGCTTCAGACAATCGGCACACCCAAGAGGCGTTCCCATTGCATCAGAGCTACGCAATGTCTAGTTCCCTATTCAGAGAACATGGGTTACACGAGCAATCCAAGCTTTTTATATTGTACTTTCAGTTCATTAAAAATGTAGTAGTGATGAGATTTGCAAGTGAAGTTTATAGTTTCTAAGTTTACTATGTAGTTCATAGTAAGCTCCCTTTATGTAAGTTTCATCAAGATACAAAAAAGTGGTTTATAAAAATGTGCAACCTCACCTATAACGTACAGTATGTGTGTTTAACTTGATTTGATTGCCTGTGTACAAATACTGTTCACTATGCTATTAAACTGTGCCTCTAATGTGTGCTGGGTTTTTTGATTACAAGAAAAAAGATTGTCCCCTTGTGCGCTGTTTATTTCTCTCGCCCTTTTTTGATAAAGCACCAGCTTTGTTCTTTGTGCTTTTTGGCTAGAAGACATGAAACTGTAAACATGTTAAATGTTTGACAAATGATCAATGTTTAATTGTTTGCAGCCCTCTCAATGGTTGCTTTACAAGATATTCAATAGTCCGAGGCCATGAAAAACATCCACTACAAGAGCGGTCGAATGTTACAGCAGCAAACTGCAGTTTGTGATCCTTGAGCGTTGTTGGCCGTGTCCTCAAGCGTTCTCTGAACCATCTGCATCAGTCTTCAGCCAGTAAACCACAAGATTTCATTATTTCTCTGTTTCTCTGTGCATATTATTGCTTTTTTTGTCATTTTTCTATGTTGAAGATGAATTGCAGAGACAAAATTAAATAAACAGTTTTGTAGGTTGATTTCCCTGAAGAGTGTGAACGCTGTGATTTTGCTATGTTTATTTGAACAATTGGAGCATTCAACAGTTTTTAGTTTTTGCTTTGCTTTATTACAAGTTAGTCAGCGTGTGTTTTTTCTGTTGCTAAATAGATACAAGCACACAGAAAGTTCTGGTACTTGAGAAGATACCACAGCATCAGTAGGCTACTTTTATGCTTTCTTTTGATATATTGATCAGTACATCAGTATTGTCAGTATTTATCATGTCATTACACAAATATACAGTGGGTACGGAAAGTATTCAGACCCCCTTAAATTTTTCACTCTTTGTGATATTGCAGCCATTTGCTAAAATCATTTCAGTTATTTTTTTTTTCCTCATTAATGTACACACAGCACCCCATATTGACAGAAAAACACAGAGTTGTTGACATTTTTGCAGATTTATTAAAAAAGAAAAACTGAAATATCACATGGTCCTAAGTATTCAGACCCTTTGCTCAGTATTTAGTAGAAGCACCCTTTTGATCTAATACAGCCATGAGTCTTTTTGGGAAAGATGCAACAAGTTTTTCACACCTGGATTTGGGGATCCTCTGCCATTCCTCCTTGCAGATCCTCTCCAGTTCTGTCAGGTTGGATGGTAAACGTTGGTGGACAGCCATTTTTAGGTCTCTCCAGAGATGCTCAATTGGGTTTAAGTCAGGGCTCTGGCTGGGCCATTCAAGAACAGTCACAGAGTTGTTGTGAAGCCACTCCTTCGTTATTTTAGCTGTGTGCTTAGGGTCATTGTCTTGTTGGAAGGTAAACCTTCAGCCCAGTCTGAGGTCCTAAGCACTCTGGAGAAGGTTTTCGTCCAGGATATCCCTGTACTTGGCCTTTTAGCAAATGGCTGCAATATAATAAAGAGTGAAAAATTTAAGGGGGTCTGAATACTTTCCGTACCCACTGTATATATATAAAATTTTTTTAGAAATTACCTTTATGTTAGATGTCAGGTATTACCATGTAAAGAAAGGTTTGAAAGATTTGCAAGACTATATAAACCATTGTCTGAAGCCATAACCCCATGTCACAAAGGCAGTATGTAGATTCTCTGAGCCCCCCGAAAGCATCAGTCTCCACAGACTTAATGCATTTCCTGTTGGAGATTTTCCCCTCATAACTCAATAATCGAATCATCAGGGCTGTGACATTTTATCTCTTTAGATACACACACACACCGGGTGGAGACTGGCATCTTCAAAACCCACAGCACAGCTGTGAAAAAAACTATTTAACAATCTCACTTCACAAACCTGACACCTGCGCTTAGACCAAAAAAATCATCACAGATTTACAGAAAATGTGATGTCAGATCTTCTAAAATGCTATTTCTGAATCTGCAAACCAGTCTAAACATTGTAGCAACTTAAATGTGCATTTAGTAAAAATAAATAAATAAATAATAATAAAATACTTTAGCATCCAGATTTTGATACTCCAATGGGCAATAGTTTGATCTTGTGGCTGCTTTTTATGTTCAGTTTTGTGTTGTGCTTTTCATTTGGTACTATCAGTTGTAGTGAGGGCTAATTAGATGTCTTAGTCCTGTTGCCAAAATTATTTACACACTTTCACCCAGCAAACTCAGCACTCCAGTAATGCTGTAAATCAAAATGCTATTAGCTCGTTATCATACACTGTAATTTCTGACTTCCTGTGGGCTGAACAATTTTTCCCTTATTTCTCCAGGCTCATCCAAGAAGAGAAGGAGTCAACAGAACTGAGGGCAGAGGAAATCGAGAACCGCGTGGCCAGCGTGAGCCTGGAGGGGCTGAACCTGGCACGGGTTCACCATCCTGGAGCCTCCATCACTGCCTCGGCCACCGCTTCCTCCCTCACTTCGTCCTCCCCTCCCAGCGGACACTCCACCCCCAAACTCACCCCGCGCAGCCCTGCCCGCGACATGGAGCGCATGGGGGTCATGACACTGGTATACGAGCCCATCCGTATCTCTGTCCGACAGGGGTCAAATCATGAGGATTTACAGTTTATTTTCTTTGATCTTTTTAGATATTAACAGTGCTGATTATATATGGAAGAAAATAGTAATTTAAAATTAAAGATGATTTTTGATTTTGCTGTAATTTAAGGCATATTGCTACAAACATCTTTGGGGCTTTACAAAAGCCTTTTTTTCATGTAAATTGTAGTGTTAGTTAAGTCATAAATGACACAGTATGATGACTCTCAATCAAATGTTGTATTACAGCTTTCCTAGTCATTTCTCTGCGGTTTCTGCAACATGTTGCTTTGCTTTGAATGCCTCATGAATATCCAGTTTCCATTAACCTGTTAACATGTTTTATTTCCTGTTTTGCAGCCCAGTGACTTGCGGAAACACAGGAGAAAGGTACGTATAACATGTGGTACCTTCACAAAAGACCTAACTGTATTTGGCATGATTATTTTTTATGGGCAGAATAGAGGACACCGGGGGTTGCGGAAAAATCTGAACTTAATACATTTTTCCATTTTCAATTCATGACTTAGATCTGAATTGAATTGCCTACAGTCCAAAAGGTTGAATGGAAATGAGACATATGCTTAAAAAAATACTTTTTTTTTGTTTTAAAGATGTTTAGATATTTGTACTGGTTAATAAAACACAGCACTGTGACTGCAGTGGAGTCATTCAGGTTCCTGGGCACCACAATCTCTCAGGACCTGAAGTGGGACACTCACATTTGACTCCATTGTGAAAAAGGCCCAGCAGAGGTTGTACTTCCTTCGCCAGCTGAGGAAGTTCAACCTGCCTCAAGAGCTGCTGAAACAGTTCTACTCCGCCATCATTGAATCTGTCCTCTGCACTTCAATAACTGTCTGGTTCAGCTCAGCTACCAAATCTGACTTCAGAAGACTACAGAGGATAGTCCGGACTGCTGAGCGAATCATTCGTACAATCCTCCCTTCTCTCCAAGAACTGTACTTATCCAGAGTGAGCAAAACGGCTGGCAGAATCACTCTGGACCCCTCACATCCAGCACACTCCCTCTTTGAACTGTTGCCAGGTGGGCAAACTGGGAACACAGGCGGAGAAAGATCGCAGGCTTAAAAAGAAGTAAGTATTTTATAAACCGCTCTCTGACAAATTCTAATTATATGCCCAACACAACCTTTAATGAAGGCAATTATTTCTAGGGCCCAAATCTTGTAAAATGAATGAAATATTACTGACTCAACATAACCATCTTCACAAATACTGTGATGTTTCACACAACTTTCTTTAAAAAACAGTATTTGAACAAATGGCCCATCTGGATGCGTTGCAGTGCCTTAGGCCAGAAACATACTCTACG
>NW_015505314.1:639-1724 GCF_001515645.1 Sinocyclocheilus grahami | reverse complement strand
AAAAAAAAAATCAGTGTGTGGGTGACATTTGTTACTTTTGATTATGATTGATCAATACTAATATTTATTATTAACATCAATTATTATTAGCTGAGGTTTGTGGAAAACCCGGTATGTTGTATGAAACATATCTTGTATTAATATCTATGTATTATTAAAAATATTGTGTTTTCCACCCAAAAACATACCCTCAAGATATTTAAAAGAATATTGGGAACCAAAAAATTTTTTTGAAGCCCTTATTGACTTCCACTATATGTGCAAAAAACACACTGAGACGTGTCTCAAAATATCTTCTTTTTTGTTCGACAAAAGTCATGCAGTTTTGGAATGACATGAGGGTAATTAAATGATAGTATTTTAATTTGTGGTTGAACTCCTTTAATTCAAATTCGGTCTGTAACAGATCGCAGCGGTGGACGAGGACGGTCGAGAGGACAAGGCCACCATCACATGCGAGACCTCGCCACCTCCCACACCTCGCCAAGTCCGCATGACCCACACGCTACCTGCTTCTTCGCACAATGACGCACGGTGAGACAGCAGCCAGACATGTGCTGTGTACAAACATAACCTGACTTTCCCACTGTTAATCTGTTTGTCTGTCTCCAGCCTGACGACTACATTAGAGACAGAGGCCAGTGCTCTGAGCAGTGTAGCCAGCAGTCAGGACTCCCTCCACAAACAGCCAAAGAAGAAGGGCATCAAGTCCTCCATTGGACGACTGTTTGGGAAGAAAGAGAAGGCCAGACTGGGGCAGCTGGGGAAAGAGATTATGGGACCAGGACTTGGTGAGAAATTTGGTAGACATAGAGACACATGAGCTTTTAAAGGGAGGATCCGAGTTAAGATTTGTATATATCACAGAGAAAACAGTCCTTTTCAATATGGATTAATCTGATTAAAACACTGATCTAGAGTTGAACGTCAATATAATTATTACTCTTAACATTATCAGATGATGGGTTAATGGATCTTCTCCATCAGTAGGGAATGTATCCGATCCTGAGCTTCTGGGTCAGGATATCGCGGTGGGCAAACTGGGAACACAGGCGGAGAAAGATCGCAGGCTTAAAAAGAAGTAA
>NW_015505314.1:0-308 GCF_001515645.1 Sinocyclocheilus grahami | reverse complement strand
TTAATTGTAAAGGTTTGATAGAACTGGCTGGAAGACCTGCCAAGATAGCATTGCAATTCGATTGCAGCAGTTAACAACTCTCTGATTCAATGATCTGGTGGGAAGGGATCACCAGTTACCAACTCTCTGATTCAGTGATCTGGTGAGAGTGAATCTCCAGTTAACAACTCTATGATTCAGTGATCTGGTGAGAGTGAATCTCCAGTTAACCACTCTCTGATTCACACGACATTGGGGACCCTATACTAAACGCCACAACTGCTGAACTGCGTCACAAGTCCACGGGGCGCAGATGTTGACAAGTCAAC
>NW_015505313.1:3364067-3367564 GCF_001515645.1 Sinocyclocheilus grahami | reverse complement strand
AAGACGGTCAAAACGCCATTTATTATTTGAATTTCCTGAGAAGAATGGAAAAAAACAACAACAACTGTATTCGTGCGGTACACATGCGTACCGAACCGAAAGACCCGTACCGAATGCGTGTACCGTTACACCCCTAATAGTCTATATATATATATATATATATATATACATACACACACACACAGACTCACAGACATCAGTCTCAGAATGTATTATGCATTTTCTTTCTCACTGAATGTTGTAGTAACACAATTTGAGTAAAAAGAAAATCTGGACAAACTTCGGGACACAATTTCATTTAAAAAAAACATCCATCTCCATGGTCATTTAATAATATCTCACATTTTAAACAAAAAAAGTATTATCCTTGACAATTTCAGACAACCTAGTTAAAATACCGAAACTAATGTGGTGTTTATGTTGCATTAATTACTGAAACAGGTCAAAAGTAACTGATATGGCTATCATGGGAGCAATAATCGTGTAATTAATTAAAGCATTATAAAAGCGTGCTTCTATAGATAAATTCATATATTATCAAGTTTCTTCTATTTTTAGGAAACCGGCCCCCTGGAATGGTCCCAAATAAGTTTAATTACATGACCACAGAAGACTTCGCCGGCAGATTGATGAAACCCCAGGTAAACAGAGGTGGTTCAAATGTTTTTGAGGCAATGTTTGAGAAAGGTATTCAAACTGTTGTTTATTATGGCACTCATGATCAGATGCACAATGCAAGCCGTACTTATGGATTTTTATGTCATATACAAAAAGAATGTTGGACTGTTTTTAAGAGCAATTTTTTAATGGAAAATATTTTTTAAATCACTTTCTGTCACAATCACTTTTATTCTCGTTCATCTTCCATCTTTCCATGTAGGCACATTGAATGCAATGCGTTTTGTGACAGCTGTAGCAGAGATGGGAAAACAGGGAGATGTGCTGGTGGAGAGGGTATCTAGAGAGCTCTGGAAAATAATCTGGAGGACTGATCAGGATATTACCCAGCCTGCCTCACTCACTGAGGTGTCCTACACCCAAGATGAGCTGTTTTTAAATGAAGAGGTGTCAGATACAGAACCTACATTGTAAAATTACTAGTTAGAATTAATTTACATGTTCTATATTATGCCATATATACATGAAAAATTTCATGATAACCTCTGTTGTACTTCACCACTGTATTAAAACAAACTTAAGAGAGTTTTGTTTTGCACAGGCAGGATTAAAGGCAGGTCTCTCAGCCATGAGGTGGAGGAAATTCTGACTCTCCAGATCTCAGCCAATCAAATACAAACTGAAGAGTGTCACAGAAGAAGCACTAGAGCATAAAGTCAGTGCCTTTTGCTTGTGTCTTTGCACTCTTTGTCTTTGTTACCAGAATGTAATTGTGGTAGAAATGTAATATATATTCCTTACAGTGATTCCCCCCCAGTGATTTTTGCAGCGCTTTGGTTTTCCTTGCACTGTGTGTTATGTGAATGGGAAGGCTGAGGTCTTCTTTGGTTCTGACAGATTTGAGCTCATGGCTCATTGCATCGGTAACTATGGATTTTTACTATAGTCTAATGGTTATATTTACCACACCCAGTTTTCTTGATGGTTTATTGGACTTGATCATGTTTTAAACCATAAATTCCTAATTAACCTTGGGATATTAAAATTAAAAATATATTTAATTTTACTATTCATTGTCCAATTGTTGCCTTTCTTTTGTGTTACAGGGGAGAAGTGGGTGTGGCCTCAGCCTGCCAAACCCACAGCCAAAATGTGATCACTGCTCCTCTATACTTCTAAATAAAATTTAAAAGATTGTGTAAATTCACATTGCTCTTACAATATAAACATACTGAATACAAAAGAGAGGAATAAAAAAGCCATGGAGACTTTATGTTTGTATGTAAAATTCATGTCTATATACTCTACTGTTCAAAAGTTTTTTGTGCTCACCAAGGCTGCATTAATTTAATTAAAAATACTGTAAAAACTGTAATGTGGAATATTATTGCAATTTAAAATAAATAATTTTCTATTTTAATGCATTTTAAAAAAAGCAATTTATTACTGTGATGGCAAAACTGAATTTTCAGCAGTGATTATTAGTCTTCAGTGTTACACTAAAGATTAATATTGTGTGATTGGATAATATCTCATAGTATCCAACATTGTCACTTCACACTCCAGTCTAGTAGGTGGCAGAAATACAGCATAAACTGATCTGACTATCGCAATTAAACAGAATCAGAAAAAGAAATAGATCCTGAAAGAGGAGTAGAGGAGGACACCAAGGGTAAGTTCCACATATGCATGTAAATTACATTATTCTACTGTTTTAACTGAGAATACTGTAACCATGATGTAACCAAGCGCAGCTGGTAAAGTCACAGCATGTCAGCTAGGATTCTCACTCTTATGAAATCCAGATTCAAGGACATTTACAATTACCTTCCATTTCATATCAAGCACCTAAAGAAATCACATTCCAGTATACGTGTAATAAATTGCAGTTTCATATATTTCTTTTTTCATATGTTTCTACATTTAACTGCAAATAACAGTTAAAAACGGCCATTTTCTCTGACATATTTCAACAATTCTTTACTACTTTTCTATCTTTGCAATATGTATTTATACACATTTATGCAATATTCCTTTGAATCGGCGTAAGTATGGGTCTAAAGCTCCACTTTTCTTAGCATGTAATTATTTGTCTGAATTTGAGACCACACTATTGCAAACTACTCGTATAAATATATGACAGAAATAGTACAAGCAGCATATGTCATTCTGATTTCAGCCAAGGGGGCAGGTTTGGGACAAGCCTACCCAGGATTTGCACCAGATTCTTTTATCAAAATAGTCTGCTGTAAAAGCACTTATACTATTTCTGTGGGTTGAAGAAAGAAAATGTTCACATATTTTTAACTGCATTTATAGCAGGACAGATTGAAAGACATACTCTGTAAATCTTTAGGTATGAAAGTTCATCTTTCTTAAAAATATGTATTTTTCTTTTGGTAGATTACAACCAAAAGTGGCACGTTTATTATCATTTTCTGTCTAATTATGGGACAATATATGAAAAGACAAAATAGGCTAATAGAAAACAACTTTTTTTGTTATTAAAGTAGTAAGGAAAAATTATATTGAGCTACTTCTTGATTTGAAACAATATTAAAGCAAAACACCTCTATGTGAAGCTTTTAAGTTATTTATATGATGATCTCATACCGTTTTTTCCCCTTTTCATCAAAGTGTTGTACTGTATTTTATATGAATGTGATCATTGTCATGTTAATTATAATCGGACAGTTTTTTAACTCTCTATGGTATCGTGTTGCCTCCAGGCAGCATATCCTATTTTAGTTTTTTTTTCCTAAAAAAATGAGAGACCCATTTCATTGATAAATGCTATCTCGGAAGGAGAATTCATACTAATCAATTAAAATGCAAAAAAAAGTGGTCACATGACCCACAGGGGTCCATTTTGTTTCCAC
>NW_015505313.1:3363183-3364057 GCF_001515645.1 Sinocyclocheilus grahami | reverse complement strand
CAAACAATAAATGCCATTTTGTGGCTCTTTAATGTGTCGTGACAGCCTGTAGCGCCTCAGTTCAAGCGCCACATGAACTGATCATCTTTTCATATTAAAACATGAAATAAACGTGAACAGCAGAAAGACGTTAATAATTCAGAAGTTAATTCAGGCCCTACTCCCCTGTCTGATTTGTTTGTCGGACAAAATGCAGATTCGACGTAATGATTGGTCAGATTGCCTGTCAATCAAGCTCCCTGCAGTTGGGCTTTGTTTTGCAGACCTTGCAATGCTGCATGGGAAAGAAACTGAAGCCATTCATCTTATTAAAAGTCGGTTTATCAGAATGAATTTGAAAACTGATATTTCAAGATAAAAACATACATGTAGTTGCTTTCAAACTCTGCACTATTTGTAGGCCAGGTCACTAATCAAATTTTCACTGGCTGTCTTACACTTTTGTGACCTATTTAACCATGCATCGAGAATAAAGTGTTTTGCATTTTGCTTAAACACATATTGTTTTCCAAAAGACCTCTAAAGGAAGGAATAAAACCGCTTACTCTAAATCCTTAAGTTCCATAAACAAAGTATTCCTGCTCGATGTGTTAAAACACATAGTCAAGAGTTTCAGTAATTGAAGGCTTACATTTGCTGTTTGTTAACCTGACAGCAGAAATGATTGCACAGTTGTTTATATCTTAACATGTTGATAGACAGATAAAGAAAAGGGTTTTGCCCCTGGCTGACAGATCCTATCTGCAGATGTTAATACTGTGTTGCGCACCACCATCTATTAGAGTACGAGCTGGAAAGTTTTGTGGTGTTGGAAGTACAACACAATGTGTGTTTGAGAGAGAGTGCCAGTTAACTGAGCCAAAGTGGGCTTATC
>NW_015505313.1:3361565-3361856 GCF_001515645.1 Sinocyclocheilus grahami | reverse complement strand
AAAAAAAACAAGAAAAATCTCAAATTGATGACAAATGATGTCTGGCATTGAAGGGTCCTTTTCTTTTGCACAGTTTGAAATGACATTGTATAATGAAGGAGTATATGTTTAGGAGCACTTGGGGTCAGTGTTCCCCTTAGGGGGTGTATTAAGGGGTGTGTTTTTCAGTGTTCCTGGCATTGGTGAAATATTTTCTTTATTTCATTTTGGCCGTTCAGTTACTAGTATGTGGGTTGACTACTAAAAGGTTCCCGTTTTATATTTTTTAGTTATGCTATAGTTTAGAAACAC
>NW_015505313.1:3360908-3361444 GCF_001515645.1 Sinocyclocheilus grahami | reverse complement strand
AAGTAACGCCATGACAAGTGAGCTATTTTGCTCAATATTCTCACGGCGCAAAACACCTACAGAGTGCAGGCATTACGTGAAGTCTAGTGCGCGTGCGCATTTAGAGTGCGCTCTTTCACTGCATGATTCAATCTATTAAAATACATTCAGAATGATCACAAATTCAAGACATGGGGGCAGAAAATGTGTATATTTATACTCCAGTTCACAAGGAAGAGTGCCTTTTTTTCTCCCAAAATTACCATATACAAATGTGATATTGATTTTTTACAACAGTTCAATAAACTAGAAGTTTTATTAAGAGACTTACGTTTTAGACACCATATTGCCTGTTTTTGCACTATTTCGCCAAAAAAAATAATTCCAAACAAAGCCACAGTGCAGTTTTGCGTCTCTGAGCAAAATGACGGTGTTTAGTTCCTGAATGAATCGACTGTTTAAATGATTCGGTTCAGTCGCAATGACTCACTTAACAGTGACTTACTGCCACCTACTGGCGGTTTTAATTTCACATTTAAAGTATCTTTTCATTTTTT
>NW_015505313.1:3358401-3360584 GCF_001515645.1 Sinocyclocheilus grahami | reverse complement strand
CTTATTCACTGATTAAATGTAAGAATTTGACTCAAAATATAATGCACTTATAGAAAAATGGCTTTATAAAGGTAAAATGCCCATAAAAGGTAAAAATCTATTTAAACTTATCTGACTACCACACAGAATATGAAGAATATCAAAAACTTTAGGAGGCAGCTGTCCATGAAAGTCCTTAAGATACCAGCATGATAAAACACTCAATCAGTTGAATGAATGACTCGATGACTCACTCATTAGGTGACTTACCCCCACTTACTGGTAGTTTAGTTGAGAAGTATTTTGAAAAGTATGTATTTTTCCCCTCAACATTTCTTATTTGTATACTCATAAATGCATTTAAAACATTAATCTCATCTCATAACATTATTTATTGCAGTTGTAATTATTGTTATTTGCAGTGTAAATTATTTAATCTGACTGGTAGCAGCCCTATAGTGTATATTGAATTTATTGATAAATTGTAATAATTTGACATGTAAGATGATGCATACATCTAAAAAGGTTAAAAATAGGCTTTTTTAAAGTTAAATATGCAGATTTAAGTATGTAAAAGCTGATAGAACACTGATGAAAATATTACTTCAGAATAAATTGTTTACTCCACCAAAAACCTGTGATACAGTTATTTTGCGGAGATATTTTGTATGGAATATTGTCTGCTGACATGAAAAGTTCACTGTATATCATAGTAATAAATACCATTATAAATATCTTTTATTACAGCAATGATATTTTGTTTTCTTTTTAATTCATACACATTAAATATTACATGTATGTAATAAAATGTGTATTTCCATTACAGGTTTAGGTCTTAAATTTCATATAAAGTGGTATTAAAAAGGTCTTAAAAAGTCTTACATTTAACTTGTTCGTGTCTGCAGAAACCCTGCAGTGGGATTACTTTTGTTTGTGAAGGGAATGCGCCCCGATCTACCTAAATGCGTTTATGTTCGCGCAAATCCTTCGTGATCCAGCTTCACTTACAGCAGAAGTAAGTATAAGGGGTTTTTATGAATTTTTGCAATAGCTGTTCCTAATAAAGTGCTACTTAGCAAGTTTCGCAGCTAAAGTAAACAGTCTCTCAGGTCAGCAGAGCTCATTAGCATTTAAAGCAACATGCAAAAAACGTGTTGATTTCTGCAGAGCTGATTTTGACAAGGTAAAAAGGGTGTTTTTTACTCTACCATTGAGAAATTTTAACCAACGTATGTTATAGATTTTTTATTAAGACCCTAAAGAATCATATCAACTTATGGAAAATGGGCATCCGATGACCCCTTTAAGTGAAATTGCTCCAGGTATTTGAAATTTGATAGCACAATGGTTTGCCATCGGCAAAAACACAGTGGCACATGGCTGCTTGTTTTTTCTCTGATAATAGCACTGCACAGCTGTTGCAACCAAATGTTATTAAAAATGATAAGCTTCATATTTTATAACAAGCCTTATTGTTTTATGAACTATACATTTTTTATTTAACTTCATGTCTGCCTTATTACTCTGAAAAAAAAATGGAAAATGGTGTTTTTTTTAAGGAAGTGAATAAATGATTGCTTTCGTTGCTTTAATTTATTGCTGTCTGCACAAATGTTAATCAAACATGAATGATTGTTTTCCTACTGGTTTTAAATGCCAATGAATGTATAACAGTTCTAATAAAGATTATTTCCTAATTTTAACTTACAATTTGTCTGTGGTGCTGGTTTAAGTCTTGATTTTTCTTATTGTAACATAAATGAGTTCTAAGTTAAAATATATCACATTGACACTTGCTCATACTTGCAAGTGTACTTTCCCACTAGGTGTCATACAAGCTAAAGATCGTCTCAGGTTACTTATGTGTCACTGCGTCCTCTGCGTCCTCTAGGGGTCGCTATGGGGAACGCCTTGTCGTGACCCATGTCTGAAGCATATATTGAAAAAACACCAACTCGTTGGCCGGCGACAGCCATGACGTCACTACCGGTGCGACTATAGTATAAATAGGCGCCGGGAGCACACATCATTCACTTCTTCGTCTGAAGCTTGCGTCCGCAGCATGGCAAGAAACCTAGAGGACGCAGTGTCTCGTTCCCTACTCAGGGAACCATGGTTACATAAGTAACCTGAGACGTTCCCTTTCATGGGAACTTCGAACTGCGTCCTCTAGGGGTCGCTATGGGGAACGGTATACCCACGCC
>NW_015505313.1:3353157-3355323 GCF_001515645.1 Sinocyclocheilus grahami | reverse complement strand
TTGAATTTATTGATAAATTGTAATAATTTGACATGTAAGATTATGCATACATCTAAAAAGGTTAAAAATAGGCTTTTTTAAAGTTAAATATGCAGATTTAAGTATGTAAAAGCTGATAGAACACTGATGAAAATATTACTTCAGAATAAATTGTTTACTCCACCAAAAACCTGTGATACAGTTATTTTGCGGAGATATTTTGTATGGAATATTGTCTGCTGACATGAAAAGTTCACTGTATATCATAGTAATAAATATCTTTTATTACAGCAATGATATTTTGTTTTCTTTTTAATTCATACACATTAAATATTACATGTATGTAATAAAATGTGTATTTCCATTACAGGTTTAGGTCTTAAATTTCATATAAAGTGGTATTAAAAAGGTCTTAAAAAGTCTTACATTTAACTTGTTCGTGTCTGCAGAAACCCTGCAGTGGGATTACTTTTGTTTGTGAAGGGAATGCGCCCCGATCTACCTAAATGCGTTTATGTTCGCGCAAATCCTTCGTGATCCAGCTTCACTTACAGCAGAAGTAAGTATAAGGGGTTTTTATGAATTTTTGCAATAGCTGTTCCTAATAAAGTGCTACTTAGCAAGTTTCGCAGCTAAAGTAAACAGTCTCTCAGGTCAGCAGAGCTCATTAGCATTTAAAGCAACATGCAAAAAACGTGTTGATTTCTGCAGAGCTGATTTTGACAAGGTAAAAAGGGTGTTTTTTACTCTACCATTGAGAAATTTTAACCAACGTATGTTATAGATTTTTTATTAAGACCCTAAAGAATCATATCAACTTATGGAAAATGGGCATCCGATGACCCCTTTAAGTGAAATTGCTCCAGGTATTTGAAATTTGATAGCACAATGGTTTGCCATCGGCAAAAACACAGTGGCACATGGCTGCTTGTTTTTTCTCTGATAATAGCACTGCACAGCTGTTGCAACCAAATGTTATTAAAAATGATAAGCTTCATATTTTATAACAAGCCTTATTGTTTTATGAACTATACATTTTTTATTTAACTTCATGTCTGCCTTATTACTCTGAAAAAAAAATGGAAAATGGTGTTTTTTTTAAGGAAGTGAATAAATGATTGCTTTCGTTGCTTTAATTTATTGCTGTCTGCACAAATGTTAATCAAACATGAATGATTGTTTTCCTACTGGTTTTAAATGCCAATGAATGTATAACAGTTCTAATAAAGATTATTTCCTAATTTTAACTTACAATTTGTCTGTGGTGCTGGTTTAAGTCTTGATTTTTCTTATTGTAACATAAATGAGTTCTAAGTTAAAATATATCACATTGACACTTGCTCATACTTGCAAGTGTACTTTCCCACTAGGTGTCATACAAGCTAAAGATCGTCTCAGGTTACTTATGTGTCACTGCGTCCTCTGCGTCCTCTAGGGGTCGCTATGGGGAACGCCTTGTCGTGACCCATATCACATTGACACTTGCTCATACTTGCAAGTGTACTTTCCCACTAGGTGTCATACAAGCTAAAGATCGTCTCAGGTTACTTATGTGTCACTGCGTCCTCTGCGTCCTCTAGGGGTCGCTATGGGGAACGCCTTGTCGTGACCCATGTCTGAAGCATATATTGAAAAAACACCAACTCGTTGGCCGGCGACAGCCATGACGTCACTACCGGTGCGACTATAGTATAAATAGGCGCCGGGAGCACACATCATTCACTTCTTCGTCTGAAGCTTGCGTCCGCAGCATAGCAAGAAACCTAGAGGACGCAGTGTCTCGTTCCCTACTCGGGGAACCATGGTTACATAAGTAACCTGAGACGTTCCCTTTCATGGGAACTTCGAACTGCGTCCTCTAGGGGTCGCTATGGGGAACGGTATACCCACGCCACCATGCTGAGGGGAGTGCATGCCAGAACCATGGCGAGCACTAAGTACCAACTCTACCATATTGCTATGGGAGTCGCTCCTGGGATGTTAGACGGCTGTCAGTGACGTTATTCCCTACGGCCAAAGGCCTAGGCTACATACCCCAAATACTTACCTGTTAGGGCCAGACGCCTGGGCCCGGGGTAGAGCTCAAGGCTTGGAATCAGGAATAGATTCCTTTAAGGGAATACGACCAAGAGCCTAGAATCATACTAGTCTTGGTCTGTCACACAGGGGCTACCGCACGTTTGTCTT
>NW_015505313.1:3348131-3350378 GCF_001515645.1 Sinocyclocheilus grahami | reverse complement strand
TCAAACTCATCGGCCAGATCCACCTGCGATCCCCACGAGCTCATTCCCTTCCGTGCCTCAGCAGCGGCGGGTCCTGAATCACGGGAAGCAGATGGCTGCCCCTCTTTCCTCGCAAAAAAGAGACAAATGAGAGTGGAGCTTTTCCCTTGGAAAAAACGCTCACAGTGCACGCCGATTGCCCCCTCGGAGGCATCGTGTGCATGCTCTTCGCCCAAACAAATAACGCATAGATTGTGTGTGTCATCAGACGTCAAACAACGTCAGCACTGATGCACACATCCTTAAACGCTTTGCTAGTGCTCGCCCTAATGAGATGAATAGATCACTCTTACCACAGAAATGCATGCTTCAAACAAAACAGTCAATGAAGACGAAGAAGAGAATGATGTGTGCTCCCGGCGCCTATTTATACTATAGTCGCACCGGTAGTGACGTCATGGCTGTCGCCGGCCAACGAGTTGGTGTTTTTTCAATGTATGCTTCAGACACGGGTCACGACGAGGTGTTCCCCATAGCGACCCCTAGAGGATGCAGTTCTAAGTTCCCATGAAAGGGAACTTGTTCTGAGTAAAACAATCAAATAGAAAGTAGTTCTGTGCACCTCCGTTAAAAAGCAAATTATATTATGCAATGAGCAACATGCAAATTATTTTTACAGCTGGTAAGAATAACAACTACAGCTGAATGTTCAAGTACATGCTGTACATAGTTTTGCAGCAGATATATACATAGATCAGTGCATAAATAAATATATTGTTGTAACACAGTTCGTAGATCAGGATGAAGGAGGTGGGAACCCAGGCTCAGCCCTGCTTAGCTTCAGTGGGTAACCAGTCTTGGGCTAAAGGGTGATATGGCTGCCGATGTAAATTCCATACATGTTCATATTTGTTTTGCCTGATCAGCAGCTCATGAAACAGAAGCTGTTCAGCTATCAGAACTCCAGAGCCATAGCATATACTTGGCTCTTTACTGGCTTTCAATATGGCTGGTTGAATTTAATTTCAATATATATTTAAATAATATATGTAATTGTGTATTATAAGATATTAAATCAATTTTTTCAAATATTTTTTATCTCACCATGCACAGCATGAGAGCTTAATTCTGAGCTGTTTCTCACAGTCTTGTACTGTGTCTGGTAAAGGGATGCCACTGGTCTCAAGAAGAAGCAGGCACAGGGCTGCACCAATGATCAGCCCACTGCTGTAACAGATCATAGCTGGCAGACGGATCCCCCTGTCAGGGGTCACCACCGCATTTATAATTTAATACAAGCAGCAAACTGTTCGGATAAAAAAAAATTTTTTATTCAGATATTGCTAATAGTTGCAGAGGAAAGAAGTGTTGAACTTGAGACGACAAACTCGCCAGTGGGGTTTTTTTATGTAATAGCCCCTCAAAGTTACATCATTCAGTCAAGCTATTTACTTTGAGCTTTAAAAAACAACTCAAGAAAGACACCTCCCTCTGTGTCAGGGGTGCTTACAGGTAAGTTAAGTGTCACATACTTAAAAACCCTCTAAATCTGCAAAAACACCTGTGCTGTGTCGCAATACAGCACATACATTCAATAGTACCTTCAAAAAGTGAAAATAAAATATTTTACGAATAAACCATCACAGAAATTATATTACCACAGTTAAACTTCCCTACTCAATGTAACTCATGACAAACAGACACAAGAGTATAGTTGGTTACGTAAAGTTGGCGAAATTAGACTAGTGGAGGTCTTCTCTGAGAGTGGCTTCTGCGTCTCATTGTACACAGAATCCAAAAGCTGCCAAAAAAGTAATGTACAATTTATGTTAGCACAGTTCTGCATACTGAAATGGCATGTCTCTCCACTCTCCACAAACATTTGAGCAATTTTAGAGTATGACGTTGTGTCTTACAAGACCCACGTAGTGCTTGTCCTCAGGACTTCTATTCTGATAGCCCTCTAGTGTTTTCATCCTCTTATTTAGAAGCAGCCATCTAGGAGATTCTGGAAGAAAGCTAATAATTGCAAGAAAGAATGAATAAACAAAAACAAACACTTTTCTTTAAATAATTCAACACTTTAACCATGCACTGAAAATTTGTGTTTGTTCTACTAACAAATAAAGAGGTAGGAAAAGGATCTGAGGGATGCCCAGTGCCAGATGAAACGGCATCCAACCACTGGCCAAGAAAGCTACAGCTGCCAATCCCATCATTCCCAGACTGAAGATGAAGGAAAACAGGGTGGGTGGCCAGATACGATAC
>NW_015505313.1:3345900-3346502 GCF_001515645.1 Sinocyclocheilus grahami | reverse complement strand
AGAGTGAAATATTTCAAGCCTTTATTTCTTGAAATTTTGATGATTATGGCTTACAGATAATGAAAACCCAAAATTCAGTGTCTCAGAAAATTTGAATATTGTGAAAAAGTTCAATATTGAAAAGTCATGGTGTCACACCCTAATCAGCTAATTATCTCAAAACACCTGCAAAAGTTTCCTGAGCCTTTAAATGGACTCTCAGTCTGGGTCAGTAGGCTACACAATCATGGGGAAGACTGCTGACTTGACAGATGTCCAGAAGACAGTCATTGACAACCTCCACAAGGAGGGTAAGCCACAAAAGTTAATTGCTAAAGAAGCTAGTTGTTCACAGAGTGCTGTATCCAAGCATATTCATAGAAAGTTGAGTGGAAGGAAAAAGTGTGGTAGGAAAAGGTGCACCAGCAAAAGGGATAACCGCAGCCTTGAGAGGATTGTCAGGCAAAATCCATTCAAGAATTTGGGGGAGCTTCACGAGGAGTGGACTGAGGCTGGCGTCAGTGCATTAAGAGCCACTATGCACAGACGAATCCTAGACATGGGCTACAAATGTCGCATTCCTCGTGTCAAGCCACTCCTGAACCAGAGACAATGTCAGAAGC
>NW_015505313.1:3340528-3345203 GCF_001515645.1 Sinocyclocheilus grahami | reverse complement strand
GGAGAAAAAGAACTGGACTGTTGCTCAGTGGTCCAAAGTCCTCTTTTCAGATGAAAGTAAATTTTGCATTTCATTTGGAAATCAAGGTCCCAGAGTCTGGAGGAAGAGTGGAGAGGCACAGAAACCATGTTGCTTGAAGTCCAGTGTGAAGTTTCCACAGTCAGTGATGATTTGGACTGCCATGTCATCTGCTGGTGTTGGTCCACTGTGTTTTCTGAAGTCCACAGTCAACGCAGCCATCTACCAGGAAATTTTAGAGCACTTTCTGCTGACAAGCTTTATGGAGATGCTGATTTCATTTTCCAGCAGGACTTGGCATCTGCCCACACTGCCAAAGGTACCAAAAGCTGGTTCAATGACCATGGTGTTACTGTGCTTGATTGGCCAGCAAACTCACCTGACCTGAACCCCATAGAGAATCTATGTTTTACTGTCAAGCGGAAGATGAGAGACAACAATGCAGATGACCTGAAGGCCGCTATCAAAGCAACCTGGGCTTCCATTACACCTGAGCAGCGCCACAGGTTGATTGCCTCCATGCCACGCTGCATTGATGCAGTAATTCATGCAAAAGGAGGCCCAACCAAATATTGAGTGCATAGAAATACTTCAAACAATAAGAAAAACATACTTTTCAGAAGCCTGACATTTCTGTTTAAAATATCCTTTTTTTAATTGATCTTATGTAATATTAAAATTTTCGGAGACCGTGAATTTTGGGTTTTCATTATCTGTAAGCCATAATTATCAAAATTTCAAGAAATAAAGGCTTGAAATATTTCACTCTGTGTAATGAATCTATATAATATATGGGTTTCACTTTCTGAAATGAGTGACAAAAAAATGGACCTTTTTCATGATATTCTAATTTTTGGCAGATGTACCTGTGTGTATGTGTGTGTGTGTGTATATATGTATATACACAGCATGTGTGTGTGTGTATAATTTTTAGTTTATGTAATATATTTTGCATTCAAAAAACGTTTGAAAACACTTTAGGCAAAGTGTTTAGGGCTGTAGAGAAGTAGTTCTGCAGGAGCAAGACTGACCACCCTTGCTTAGTTTATTTTAAAAGGTAGAAGAAAAAACTTCCTTGCCACTAAAATAGTTTATTTTTTGTCCAGCAGTGTTAATACAGAATAAGAAGACACGCATAAGCGTAGCTGTAGTAGCCTACCTAAACTGTAGGTGCAGATGTGAATGGCACAGCAGGCTACTCCACTGATGCCACGGGCAGTCAAGTAAACGGGCACATAGGGCAGAAATGCCAATACAAGAGTAGCAACTGCGACGATCGCTGAGCAGCAGATTAAAAGTAATTTCTTTCATATCTGATTAGAGGGAGAAAATAATTTTTTTCATAATTAACTTGTATATAGTAACGTCTGACGTCGAAAACAGAAAGGGGCAAATTCCAACTTGTCAGAAACAGCGCCACCGAATAAAGAGCCGATAAGTAAGCCCGTCATATACGTCGCTTGTCCATGTGCAAAAACGATTCGCTTCGTGATACGTGAGATTCTGCTGCAAAACAGATACAGTGTGTAACTCACTGAATACATGTGCGGGGTTAGATCCACATCTAGGGGGTGGAGATGAGTGGGTTTAGGGATCAAGGGTTGGAGACGGGTAGGTTTAGGTATACGTAAGGTGGGAGGAGTTGGATCTGGATCCAACCTCACCTCCTGGATCTTGTGTTCTGCAGTGAGGACCATCTCATTTCGCCTGCTATTAAGTTGTATCTCTAAGTGAACTTAAAGGGGTCATAGGATGCCCATTTTCCACAAGTTGATATGATTCTTTAGGTTCTTAATGAAAAGTCTGTAACATAGTTTGGTTAAAATTTCTCAATAGTAGTGTAAAAAACACCTTTTTTACCCTGTCAAAAACAGCTCTTTTCAGATCAAGCCGTTTTTGTAGCATTTTCCTTTAAATGTTAATGAACTCTGCTGACCTCGCCCCTCTCTTCCGAGCTGCTCTCAGAGAGACTGTTTACTTTAGCCGCATTCATGTGAAACTTGCTAATTAGCACATTATTAGGAAAGGCGATTTGCAAAGATTCTTTACAAAACATTATACTCACTTCTTCTGTAGATATGAGGCTGGATCATGAATGATTCGCGCAAACATGTAATCCACTGCGAGTTCAGCGGCTCAGATGTCAGGAGTAAATGATTCTTTCATATCTGATTAGAGGGAGAAAATAATTTTTTTCATAATTAACTTGTATATAGTAACGTCTGACGTCGAAAACAGAAAGGGGCAAATTCCAACTTGTCAGAAACAGCGCCACCGAATAAAGAGCCGATAAGTAAGCCCGTCATATACGTCGCTTGTCCATGTGCAAAAACGATTCGCTTCGTGATACGTGAGATTCTGCTGCAAAACAGATACAGTGTGTAACTCACTGAATACATGTGCGGGGTTAGATCCACATCTAGGGGGTGGAGATGAGTGGGTTTAGGGATCAAGGGTTGGAGACGGGTAGGTTTAGGTATACGTAAGGTGGGAGGAGTTGGATCTGGATCCAACCTCACCTCCTGGATCTTGTGTTCTGCAGTGAGGACCATCTCATTTCGCCTGCTATTAAGTTGTATCTCTAAGTGAACTTAAAGGGGTCATAGGATGCCCATTTTCCACAAGTTGATATGATTCTTTAGGGTCTTAATGAAAAGTCTGTAACATAGTTTGGTTAAAATTTCTCAATAGTAGTGTAAAAAACACCTTTTTTTACCCTGTCAAAAACAGCTCTTTTCAGATCAAGCCGTTTTTGTAGCATTTTCCTTTAAATGTTAATGAACTCTGCTGACCTCGCCCCTCTCTTCCGAGCTGCTCTCAGAGAGACTGTTTACTTTAGCCGCATTCATGTGAAACTTGCTAATTAGCACATTATTAGGAAAGGCGATTTGCAAAGATTCTTTACAAAACATTATACTCACTTCTTCTGTAGATATGAGGCTGGATCATGAATGATTCGCGCAAACATGTAATCCACTGCGAGTTCAGCGGCTCAGATGTCGGGAGTAAATGACGACTGCTATGTTCATTATTACATCCAACAACAGAAGACCTCAATCGCTTTGGAGACAATCTTGTCTACATCTGCTCCGGCATCGAAACAATGGCGGACTGATGATAGCTCACTCAGGGCGGGTCTGAGGTAAGACCAGGGCTGCGTTCAGCCCCGACAAAACGGTGCAAAACATTTTTTAAATGGAAACGGTGATGCGTTGAACACCCTGTTCTGATGACGCAAGAGTTGCAACTATGGCAGCTGAGAAGGCCATTCTTTGTGTTCTTTTTGAAGAATTTTCAGAGCCTGATGAAATCGGTATAATTTGTGGAAACTGTGGTTCCTAATATTGTGATCCAACATTTGCCTCGCATTTCAGGATGAAAAGACAAACATTTCAGGTGAAGGATAATCCACTTCTTACCTCCGAGACTGTGTTATGATCTATATGACCTTATTATTTTTATTGTGAGTATTCGGCTTATCATTATTGCTGATCACTGTTGTTGTGCTATGATATTGTAATATTTACCATTATATAATCGGAGGAGTATAGAAAAGTTTATGAAAGTGTCACTCCATAATACAATAGCAAAATATATAAATATGTATAGTATTTTTATGTTACATTAATCAGTATTTAGCACACCTTCCTAAGGAAAGGATATGGACCAGAAGACATTGCGATTACTAAATGATATTTAGACAGACTTAAAGAAGTTCCAGATCTATACTTGTGCTCTTATTATTTTCGTTATTTTGCCTTTAATGTAAATAAACATGTGCAAACAATATATTTGCTCTTGTTAATTTATTTTGATGTTAATTACATTGTGCGAGCTGTCTCTTTAATACCGTTACATTTAGTTAAGACAAAACCGACTGTGCTTACGAGGATAATCGCCAGGACATTTGTTGTGTGTATTTGGCCACTTAAGCGCAACAAGCTGCGAAAAATACCTCAATTTGTTACTCGCGTTGCGGCGCGATATGCGCGCTATGGATGTGACTGTGAGCGCATATGGAGCACGCAATGTAAGTGATACAGCTGAATCACTTACACTGTTTTTAAATGACTGATTTAATCTGATATTATGTTTGGATTTATTTACTCATCTTACCTACACGCTCTATTGAATATGTTTGCAGGAATTTCCCTCATTATAAACTCGAAAGCAGATTAAACATAATTCTATTATACAGAGATTTAAGGAAAAACATCCATGACTTTTCCAAAACTTTTCCAGGCCTGGAAATGGCTGTTTTAAAATTTCGTGACTTTTCAATTTTTTCATGACCGTAAGAAGATGCACGCTGTTAATCACGTAAGCTGGTCCTCCATTGCGGAAATGCTCCGTTACCTCTCCCTCCTTTAATCATGCCGGATCCGTCACTCCACTTTGTTCCGGGACCTCGCAATTTATAAATGAAGCACTGGGTAAGACACCAGTCCAGTCTGTGCTGAAATGCTACTGTCAATCAAACTATCGTGGGAGGGGCCTGTTTTTGTGATGTCACACAAACAGGCATCTGAGATCGGCTCGATTTGAGAACGGGGAAAACATTTAGCACGATTAAAAAAAAAAAAACACTGGGTGGATTTTTATCATTATAGGGTGGTTGTGTACACACACTGCCAACACACATTTCAGTTCAAACTAT
>NW_015505313.1:3330286-3335532 GCF_001515645.1 Sinocyclocheilus grahami | reverse complement strand
TTATTGCTATTTGCAGTTGTTCAATTTGATAAAAACAATAATAATTTAATAATTGTTCATTTATGATACACCTTGTTAGCTTGTACATGTGATTGTTGATCAGTTAGTACACTGTAAGAAAAATATCTAGAAAAATGGCAAAGGTACTAATAATTTTCCAGGACATTATCCATTATCCATTATCCGTTGTAACCCTGTAACCCGAAAACACAAAATACAATGCGTAATTTAAAATGCAGGTAAAAACCTGTGATTTATTTTCTAAGAGTGTAGCATACTGACTACTAATACACTGCTTAAAACTATAATTGTTCAGAATGTGTAGTTTTACTAGTTTACTAGCTAATAAAAAAACTTGTAATCGTTCAAAAGTGTTGTATATAAAAATAGTTATTTATATTTTAACATTATATTATGCATTTATATTATTTTACGATCAAATATAAATTAACATAGTATAAAATATATTTTTGCTGAGATTTGATGTAGTGACACAATTTTGCGTCGTGATTCCGTAATGAAGTCATCGCGCAATGACATCACAACGTCATTTAGCAACAAATCGACCTTCCTTTAGCAACTTCCCCTGAAAATTAGTTGGCAACACTGGCCTAGCATCTACATTTGAAACAAAAAACTTGAGTGCACAAAGAGATGCGAACGAAGTGGCTGCTCTCACAAACCCGAATGCACGGATCCAATACTGATACACATGCGTTTTCTTTCTCAGATGTTTACATTTAGTTAAGACAAAACCGACTGTGCTTACGAGGATAATCGCCAGGACATTTGTTGTGTGTATTTGGCCACTTAAGCGCAACAAGCTGCGAAAAATACCTCAATTTGTTACTCGCGTTGCGGCGCGATATGCGCGCTATGGATGTGACTGTGAGCGCATATGGAGCACGCAATGTAAGTGATACAGCTGAATCACTTACACTGTTTTTAAATGACTGATTTAATCTGATATTATGTTTGGATTTATTTACTCATCTTACCTACACGCTCTATTGAATATGTTTGCAGGAATTTCCCTCATTATAAACTCGAAAGCAGATTAAACATAATTCTATTATACAGAGATTTAAGGAAAAACATCCATGACTTTTCCAAAACTTTTCCAGGCCTGGAAATGGCTGTTTTAAAATTTCGTGACTTTTCAATTTTTTCATGACCGTAAGAAGATGCACGCTGTTAATCACGTAAGCTGGTCCTCCATTGCGGAAATGCTCCGTTACCTCTCCCTCCTTTAATCATGCCGGATCCGTCACTCCACTTTGTTCCGGGACCTCGCAATTTATAAATGAAGCACTGGGTAAGACACCAGTCCAGTCTGTGCTGAAATGCTACTGTCAATCAAACTATCGTGGGAGGGGCCTGTTTTTGTGATGTCACACAAACAGGCATCTGAGATCGGCTCGATTTGAGAACGGGGAAAACATTTAGCACGATTAAAAAAAAAAAAAACACTGGGGGGATTTTTATCATTATAGGGTGGTTGTGTACACACACTGCCAACACACATTTCAGTTCAAACTATACTTGTAAAAGTGCATGTAGCATCCTATGACCCCTTTAAGGTAAGCATGAGCACTGATCTTTCAATGAGGTTTAATGTCAGTATTTGTAACGTGTTACTGCCATCACGACTGGGACTTCTGAAGACGTCTTCTCTCCACCCTCAGTAAGATTTATGTAAGCATGGTTGTTGGCTTGGACTCCTGGAGTTCCAGTCAGACAGCATGGCGCGAATGGGTCACACTTCGTCTACTGTTTACCAGGGAGAGAATTTAAGGCTGCAAGTTTCAAAAGGATTCTGTAACCATAGATAGATAAGACACATATATAAATAAATGGTGTTTTGTTTTAAAAAAAAGAAATGTCACTGCACCATGCAAAAGAAATAAAATAAAATAACATTATATTACATTGTATTTTTCTGATTTCCTTAGGTTGTGTGTACTTCATATGTGTTAATTATTATTAGAATTCAGATAAATTCATTGCATTACAGGAACTGATTCTACAGATGAATCTTTTACAGATCAAAAGTAAACCACTAATCCAGCATATAGTTAGGCTACAGTAGCAACTCATTCCTTACCTGCTTGTGAGTGGGTATATAAATAAATGTTTTAAATAGATTTATTTTATTTTTATTTTTTTTACAAAATAGCTACAACATTAGGCTATACAATCAGATTTCCATGGCAAACTCAATTTTCTTTGTATTTAATTGTTGTATTAGCTAAAATCACAAGAAATGCTTGAAACATAATAATGTGTAGGCTATCACATAAAAATGTATTTGTCACGTTTAACAATTCAAAAGTTCAACACAGTCCTTAAATAAATAAACAGAAACAGTTGTCCTATTTCTTCTAAATTAGATACTCTGTAGCCTACATTGCGTTCATAAACGACTCTTTACTGATACCAAGTGGTAAGTCTAAAACAATTCAATTCTCAATACAATTAGATAACAAATAAATAGAAAAACAAAAGAGACATTTTGGTCTAAATCTCCTTTTCAGTAACACGATAAGGTTCTATATTATCTATATTACTATATTACATAGGCTATATTAGATGAAGAACTCCGTCCTTACATCACATTTACTGATGATTTACTAATGAGACTCCG
Source organism: Sinocyclocheilus grahami (assembly GCF_001515645.1). Taxonomy (NCBI): domain Eukaryota; kingdom Metazoa; phylum Chordata; class Actinopteri; order Cypriniformes; family Cyprinidae; genus Sinocyclocheilus; species Sinocyclocheilus grahami. Next base: position 3,332,888 of record NW_015505313.1, on the reverse strand, counting down.
TTCATCAGCGACCGTTACTGACAGTAACTGACACACAATTCCCGCCAACTGCGCTGCAACGAGCCCGCGTGAGCTGCGCCTCTGCATCATCAGCGAGTTCCAGCTGAAGGGGGGACGGAGCTGCACGCGCACTGTTTGGCTCATCCGGTGGATATTAACGGATGGAAGATGAGTGGCCCTTCTGCTGGCGTCCACCATCGGTTCCCTAAACCGCAGGACTTGGGTTAAAGCTGTCTTCAGTCCTGCGACAGTTTTTGTGTAGGGAACAGCCTTGTGAGAATTTCCATTTATGTCTGCTGGGGGTTTGTCCTAGGGTCAAATTAGATTAGAAAATAGTTAACAAGAACAAAACAACAGGAAAAAAAGTTAATATGTGTAGCCTAAAAGCTTAAAAAGAAGGCTCAAGTTGCCTAAATACCGTCTAGTATGAATAAAGGCTAATACTTTTTTTCTTTTATTCAGACTGTGATCTAGCATAGATGTGATTAACCAATGTACAGTGCCGCCCACTAATATTGGCACCCTTGGTAAATATGAGCAAAGGTGGCTGTGAAAATAAATCTGCATCATTTATCTTTTTGATCTTTCATTCATAAAATTCACAAAATTCTAAACTTTCATCAAAGTAAAACAATTGAAAGTGGGGGGAAACTCACATAATGTTTTTCTCCAATACATGTTGGCTACCATTATTGGCACCCCTAGAAATTCTTCTGAGTATATTCCTATTCATATTTACATTATTTAGCGCACCAGGGTGATTATGAACATGAAATTGTCCAGCCATGACTTCCTGTTCCACAGAATTATAAATATGAGGAACTCAAAGGCCAAATTCCCTTAATCATCTATCACAAGGAGTAAAAACCAAAGAATATAGTTCTGATGTGCAGAACACGATTATTGAGCTTCATAAAATAGAAAGTGGCTGTAAGAAATAGCTAAAGCATTGAAAATCCCCATTTCCACCATCAGGGCATTATGAAGAAGTTCCAATCAACTAAAGATGTTACAAATCTGCCTGGAAGAGGACGTGTGTCTATTATATCGTCTATGCACGCTGAGGAGGAGAGTTTGAGTGGCCAAAGACTCTCCAAGGATCACAGCTGGAGAATTGCAGAGATTCTGTGAATCTTGGGGACCATTATTGGCACCCCTAGAAATTCTTCTGAGTATATTCCTATTCATATTTACATTATTTAGCGCACCGGGGTGATTATGAACATGAAATTGTCCAGCCATGACTTCCTGTTCCACAGAATTATAAATATGAGGAACTCAAAGGCCAAATTCCCTTAATCATCTATCACAAGGAGTAAAACCAAAGAATATAGTTCTGATGTGCAGAACACGATTATTGAGCTTCATAAAATAGAAAGTGGCTGTAAGAAATAGCTAAAGCATTGAAAATCCCCATTTCCACCATCAGGGCATTATGAAGAAGTTCCAATCAACTAAAGATGTTACAAATCTGCCTGGAAGAGGACGTGTGTCTATTATATCGTCTATGCACGCTGAGGAGGAGAGTTTGAGTGGCCAAAGACTCTCCAAGGATCACAGCTGGAGAATTGCAGAGATTCTGTGAATCTTGGGGTCAGATAGCCTAAAAAAAAAAAACTAAAATAGAAAGTGGCTGTAAGAAATAGCTAAAGCATTGAAAATCCCCATTTCCACCATCAGGGCATTATGAAGAAGTTCCAATCAACTAAAGATGTTACAAATCTGCCTGGAAGAGGACGTGTGTCTATTATATCGTCTATGCACGCTGAGGAGGAGAGTTTGAGTGGACAAAGACTCTCCAAGGATCACAACTGGAGAATTGCAGAGATTCTGTGAATCTTGGGGTCAGATAGCCTAAAAAAAAACCCAAACAGCCCCTATATCACCACATGTTGTTCAAATGGGTTTCAAGAAAAAACTCCTCGCTCATCCAAAAACAAACTCCAGCATATTCAGTTGTCAGACACGACTGGAACTTCAAATGGGACTGGCTTCTATGGTCAGATGAAACATAAAAAAGAGCTTTCTGGCAGCAAACCCATCTGGTGGGTTTGGTGCAAACCATAGACTGTATAAAAACATGGACGTAGTGTCCGTGACGTCACCCGTAGGTTTCCCAGGGGTGTGGACTGGAGTCACTTGACTGGAGACTTGACTCGGCCTCGAGTCACAAATCTGACGACTTGCGACTCGACTCAAAATAATTAAAGAAGACTTGAGAATCGACTTAGACTTTGACAGCAATGACTCGAGACTTGACTTGGACTTGAGCCCTGTGACTCGGAAAGACTTTATGATCAGATCAAAGTCATTATAGAGGCGTCCCTGCAGCTTGCGCTTGACTGGCAATAAGCCAGAGACTACGTTCAGGGAGAGCTGGATAGGCTAGTATAAATTACTGGAGTAAGAGCATAACTTACGACAAAAGAGAACAGAGATAATAAAACTAACAAATTACATGATTCGCCTAGTAGTGATCTCCGCTCTACTGACCTGTTTTTGTCAGATCTCCACTGTTTTTGTTCGACCCGTTAACCCTTAAATGCACGAATGTTTCGCCAATCATTATATTCGGGTCTTTAGCGACCCGGACCTATATATA
>NW_015505313.1:3280174-3329627 GCF_001515645.1 Sinocyclocheilus grahami | reverse complement strand
TGATGATATTCGTTTGTTTTATGCCTGCAGTAATTATGAGTGAAACGTCACGTCATTATTGTGTATCAAACAGTGCCACCTTGAGGAAAAAAGATGCATTGCACATATTGAGTCATCAGATATGTAAATATAGTTGCGCAGGAAAAAATACTTACACATTTACAAACCTTGGGTCTCTAGCGACCCTATACACTTTTAACAAAACATTAATCAGAAAACTGGCATTCTTTTATATTTTACTATTTTTTTCTTGTTATGTTGTTTATAATTAATAGATTGAGGAATACTAAGAAAGTTGATGTCTAACTTAAAAAAATGAAGGAGGGAGAGGGTAGAGAATGATGTCCCAGGTCGCTAAAGACCCGAGGTATGAAAAATCAAACCTGCTTTAAAACCCAGCAACACAACTGTAGCTGTACAACTTTACAACAGCAACACTGCTTTAACAAAAAAGCAAAACAGCAAAAAAAAAATAATAATTTTTTAAATGCTGTCTAATCGCTCTCGTGGTACTTTGATGTCACACACAGAACAGTCTATGCAGTGCTGCTTCAAGTCCAACACCTATTGTGTTTTATTAGGAGATGCACAACAGTTCTTCTGTGGCTTTATAGGTAATATTTTCACCTTCATATTAGCAAAATCAGACAATGTTGTGTCTAATATATACCACAATATTAACTTCTTATTATTGAATTGTTGTAAATAAATATCACGTTTGCAACTGGGTAGTGTTCAAAAAATGCTGGGAAATCACTTCATGTAGCCCTACAAGAGTGATTACTGATAAACTGTCTGAAAAAAAAGTCACATTATAGAGAAGAAAAAAATCAGTAACGACGTTCTACTTCGAGGACCTGGATAGAAATGTAGTGGAGTGAAAAGTATTTTGCTGTTATTCCTGTGTTATTACTGTGTTATTGCTGTTATTACTGTGTTATTCCTGTGTATGTCCTGTGTTATTCCTGTTATTACTGTGTTATTCCTGTAATTTCTGCGATTACTTAGTTATTCCTGTGTTATTTCTGTGTTATTACTGTATTAATCCTGTGTTATTACTGTGCTATTCCTGAGTTATTTATTTTATTATTGTGTTATTTATTTGTTATTCCTGTGTTATTACTGTGTTATTGCTGTTATTACTGTGTTATTCCTGTGTATTTCCTGTGTTATTTCTGTTATTACTGTGTTATTCCTGTTATTACTGTGTTATTCCTGTTATTTCTGCTATTACTTAGTTATTCCTGTGTTATTACTGTGTTATTCCTGTGTTATTCCCGAGTAATTTCTGTTATTACTTTGTTATTCCTGTGTTATTCCTGTGTTATTCCTGTGTTATTTCTGTTGTCACTGTGTTAGTCCTGTGTTATTACTGTGCTTTTCCGTTCGGTGTTATTACGGTGTTATTAATGTTTTATTCCTGTGTTATTACTTTGTTATTCCTGTGTTATTCCTGTGTTATTAATGTGTTATTCCTGAATAATTTCTGTTATTACTATGTTATTTCTCTGTTATTACTGTTATTTCTCTGTTATTACTGTGTTATTAATGTGTCATTACTGTGTTATTCCTGTATTATTACAGTGTTATTCCTTATTTCTGTTGTCACTGTGTTAGTCCTGTGTTATTACTGTGTTTTTCCGTTCTGTGTTATTACGGTGTTATTAATGTGTTATTCCTGTGTTATTACTTTGTTATTCCTGTGTTATTACTGTGTTATTAATGTGTTATTCCTGAATAATTTCTGTTATTACTATGTTATTTCTCTGTTATTACTGTGTTATTCCTGAGTTATTTCTGTTATTACTGTGTTATTCCTATGTTATTTCTCTGTTATTACTGTTATTTCTCTGTTATTACTGTGTTATTAATGTGTTATTACTGTTTTATTCCTGTATTATTACAGTGTTATTCCTGTGTTATTACTGTGTTATTAATGTGTTATTCCTGTTTTATTACAGAATTGTTCCTGTCCTATTACCGTTATTCCTGTGTTATTACCATGTTATTCCTATGTTATTACTGCATTATTACTGTGTTATTACTAAGTTAATACAGTGTTATTCCTGTATTAATGTGTTATTCCTTGTTATATCTGTGTTATTCCTTGTTATATCTGTGTTATTAATGTGTTATTACTTTGTTATTACTGCGTTATTACTGTGTTATTCCTGTGTTTATTACTGTGTTATTAATGTGTTATTACTGTGTTATTAATGTGTCATTACTGTGTTATTAATGTGTTATTCCTTATTACTGTGTTATTCCTGTGTGATTTCTGTTATTTCTGTGTTAATACTGAATTGTTCCTGTCTTATTACTGTTATTCCTGTGTTATTTCTGTTATTAATGTGTTATTCCTGTGTTATTACTGAATTATTCCTATTTAATTACTGAATTATTCCTGTGTTATTACTGTGTTATTCCTGAGTTATTTCTGTTATTACTGTGTCATTCATGTGTTATTACTGTGTTATTCCTGTGCTATGCCTGTGTAATTCCTGTGTTTATTACTGTGTTATTCCTGTTTTATTGCTGTGTTATTAATGTGTTATTTCTTTGTTATTCCTGTGTTATTACTGTGTTATTGCTGTTATTACTGTGTTATTCCTGTGTATTTCCTGTGTTATTTCTGTTATTACTGTGTTATTCCTGTTATTACTGTGTTATTCCTGTTATTTCTGCTATTACTTAGTTATTCCTGTGTTATTACTGTGTTATTAATGTGTTATTCCTGTTTTATTACTGAATTGTTCCTGTCCTATTACCGTTATTCCTGTGTTATTACCATGTTATTCCTATGTTATTACTGCGTTATTACTGTGTTATTACTAAGTTAATACAGTGTTAGTCCTGTATTAATGTGTTATTCCTTGTTATATCTGTGTTATTCCTTGTTATATCTGTGTTATTAATGTGTTATTACTTTGTTATTACTGCGTTATTACTGTGTTATTCCTGTGTTTATTACTGTGTTATTAATGTGTTATTACTGTGTTATTAATGTGTCATTACTGTGTTATTAATGTGTTATTCCTGTTTTTTCTGCGTTATTCCTGTGTTATTTCTGTGTTATTACTGTGTTAAGCCGGTGTTATTCCTGTGTTATTCCTGTGTTATTTCTGTTATTACTGTGTTATTCCTGTTATTACTGTGTTATTCCTGTAATTTCTGCTATTACTTAGTTATTCCTGTGTTATTTCTGTGTTATTACTGTGTTAAGCCGGTGTTATTCCTGTGTTATTCCTGTGTTATTTCTGTTATTACTGTGTTATTCCTGTTATTACTGTGTTATTCCTGTAATTTCTGCTATTACTTAGTTATTCCTGTGTTATTTCTGTGTTATTACTGTGTTAAGCCGGTGTTATTCCTGTGTTATTCCTGTGTTATTTCTGTTATTACTGTGTTATTCCTGTTATTACTGTGTTATTCCTGTTATTTGTGCTATTATTTAGTGTTATTAATGTGTTATTCCTGTTTTATTACTGAATTGTTCCTGTCCTATTACCGTTATTCCTGTGTTATTACCATGTTATTCCTATGTTATTACTGCGTTATTACTGTGTTATTACTAAGTTAATACAGTGTTAGTCCTGTATTAATGTGTTATTCCTTGTTATATCTGTGTTATTAATGTGTTATTATTTTGTTATTACTGCGTTATTACTGTGTTATTCCTGTGTTTATTACTGTGTTATTAATGTGTTATTACTGTGTTATTAATGTGTTATTCCTGAATAATTTCTGTTATTACTATGTTATTTCTCTGTTATTACTGTGTTATTCCTGAGTTATTTCTGTTATTACTGTGTTATTCCTATGTTATTTCTGTTATTTCTCTGTTATTACTGTGTTATTAATGTGTTATTACTGTGTTATTCCTGTGTTATTACTATGTTATTCCTGTATTATTACTGCGTTATTCCTGTGTTATAACTGTGTTATAACTGTGTTATTTCTGTGTAATTACTGCGTTATTACTGTGTTATTACGGTTTTATTCCTGTATTATTACTGAATTATTCCTGTGTATTTACTGTGTTATTTCTGTTATTCCTGTTATTTCTGCTATTACTGAGTTATTACTGTGTTATTCCTGTATTAATCCTGTGTTATTACTGTGCTATTCCTGAGATATTTCTGTGTTATTTCTTTGTTATTCCTGTGTTATTACTGTGTTATTAATGTGTTATTACTGTGTTATTAATGTGTTATTCCTGTTTTTCTGCGTTATTCCTGTGTTAATTCTGTGTTATTCCTGTGTTATTATTTTGTTATTTCTGTTATTACTGAGTTATTCCTGTATTATTACTGTGTTATTCTTGAGATATTTCTGTTATTCCTTTGTTATTACTGTTATTCCTGTGTGATTCCTGTTATTACTGTGTTATTAATGTGTTATTACTGCGTTATTCCTGTGTTATTACTGAGTTATTCCTGTGTTATTACTGTTGTCACTGAGTTATTCCTGTGTTATTTCTGTTATGTGTTAATTCTCTGTTATTCCTGTGTTATTATTTTGTTATTCCTGAGATATTTCTGTTATTACTTTGTTATTACTGTGTTATTACTGCATTATTACTGTGTTATTACTGAGTTATTCCTGTGTTATTTCTGTTATTAATGTGTTAATTCTCTGTTATTCCTGTGTTATTATTTTGTTATTCCTGAGATATTTCTGTTATTACTTTGTTATTACTGTGTTATTCCTGTATGATTTCTGTTATTACTGTGTTATTAATGTGTTATTACTGCATTATTACTGTGTTATTACTGAGTTATTACTGTGTATTCCTGTGTTATTACTGAACTATTTCTGTGTTATTCCTTTGTTATGTCAGTGTTATTAAAGTGTTATTCCTGACACATACAAAGTATGTTGCCGCTGTTATTTCTATGAAATTATGTTGTCTTTGCTATTCTGTTGCTAATAACATAGGTTTTTTCACTGTTTATCCTATTTTTATCCTATTAGTTTTACTAAGAGCACCCATCTCACATGAAATTGAACTATGTCAAACATATTCTACTGTTATTACTGTGTTATTAAAGTGTTATTCCTGACACATACAAAGTATGTTGCCGCTGTTATTTCTATGAAATTATGTTGTCTTTGCTATTCTGTTGCTAATAACATAGGTTTTTTCACTGTTTATCCTATTTTGGCACAATCCCTAAACTGAACTTGAGTAGTTTTACTAAGAGCACCCATCTTGTGAAATTGAACTATGTCAAACATATTCTACCTGCCTTCCTCATATAAATTACTATGAATTTTATATGGTAATTAATACTGAGACACTAATTTGGGCAAAAAGCACTAATGACTTAAGACTTGAATCCTACAGCTGAGGACTTGCAACTCGACTTGGACTTGCCTGTCTTGACTTGGAACTTGACTTGGGACTTATCTGTCTTGACTCGGGACTTGACTCGAGACTTGAATGCAAAGACTCGACACTTACTTGTGACTTGCAAAACAATGACTTGGTACCACCTCTGGGTTTCCGAAGAGCGTTTTTGAAGCTTAAAGTAGGCGGAGCCGGCCGTCGCCATCTTGGCAGTACGTCACCACGCGTCACTCCCGGATAATCGAAAATGGGCAAAGAGGTGGGAGCTCGGAGCTGGTTCCTGAAACCACGCCCACCTAGCTCGACAGTGGTGACAGCAGCGGCAATCCACCTGCCACTCAAGTGGCCGCGCCCTTACTTATACAGAACTTTAAGGCTTAATATAATTTAAACAGATGAGTTATAAAAACATTCACCCCCCTCACAGTTGTCATGAAGGGCAAAATTAGCTATATAGACCAAAATCATTTTTTGAACTAGGCTGTAAACATGTTTTTTTCTGCTGTAAAGTTGGGCATTTTAACATGGGGAGTCTATGGGATTGACTACCTTTTGCAGCCAGCCTCTAGCGGACAGTTGACGAATGACAGTTTAAGTCACTTCCGTGTTGGCTTCACAAGAGAGAGCAGGAGGTTGCCGCTTGGTGCAAACTACCCCATGTCCACGGTTAAATATACTGCTGGATCTTCAATGTTTTGGGCCTATTTTTCTGCCGGAGGTCCGGACATCTTGTTCAGATACATTACATCATGGATTCTATCAAATATCAACAGATAAAAAAATCGAAACCTGACTGCTTCTGTTAGAAATCTTATAATGGACCATGGTTGGATCTTCCATCAGGACATTGATCCAAAACAAACATCAAAATCAACACAAAAATGTGTCACTGAGCACATAATTAAGTTTCTGCCATGACTGTCTCAGTTCCCTGAACTGAACCCTGTAGAAAATGAATGGGGTGAACTGAAGAGAAGAAGCACCAACATGGAGCTGGTATTCTGAAGGATCTGGAGAGATTCTGGATGAACGAATGGTCTCTGAACCGTGGGTAACATGAACTAGAGAAAATTACATTATAAAGAGAAAATAAAATTATTTCATAATGAAATGAGTTTCCCCCACTTTCCATTGTTTTACTTCAATGAAAGGTTAGAATTTTGTAAATTTATTGAATGAAAGATCAAAAGGATAAACAATGCAGATTTATTTTCACAACCACCCTTGCTCATATTTACCAAGGGTGCCAATATTAGTGGGCGGCACTGTACGTTATGTCGCATTTCGAGAAATTGGGTCCCTTAAAGAGATGTTTTTAAATTAAAATACAATTAAACTTAAAACCTGTCAGTAGCGTACATTTTTAAAGAAGACTATTTAAAAAATTTACATTTGAGCTAGGCCTTTATAGCGTACAGAATACAGACTGATGAGAACAAAATTTAAATCCTCCCATGTAAGCCTCAACCAAATGATAACTATAAAAACATTCTGTATGAATGTAAAATGAGAATATTTTGCAGAAGTCTTTTCAGTTTGGCTCGAAAAAGGTTATGAATGTAAGTATTTAAGATGTTTTATAATATTATATACATTTTATTTTTTTAAATAAACATTTAAAAAGTTTCACAGAAATGTTTTGGTTTGGGCTAGTGGGTTACTTTTATCTCAAAGACTGAGCCTTATCAAGTGCCCAAAGGCATCATTACCTATTAGATTAAGAAATCCTACCTGAAATAATTAACTTTAGAAAAAAGTAACATTTGATAATTGCACTATTGAATTTAGCTGTTTTAAAGCTACCTCAAATACTCAGTTTTTCAAGTTAAAGTTAGTACAGTACAATAACTTACCTGTTAGTATAGGGTCTTGTCAGGCTGAAAACTCAGGTGTTCAAATATGCACAGCATGTATAGCAATACAATTGTGTTTTAGCAATGTTAAATCTCCCTCGTTACTAATAAGAGAAACGTCTGCTAAAATGTATTAAACACCCCTGATTCAGTTGCTCCACAACCATCAACATCAGTGATCGCTCTGTCTAAGGGTGTTTCATGTATAGGCAGATTTAATTGCGTAAGAGATCACATGTCTGCAGCTTATTTGCATCACTGGCCAACAGCCCACATGTACTGACGTTTTGAGATGTGCTGAAATGCAGTTTAATGTGCTAAAGTGCAATTACCCAAATAAATATATTGTAAATAAAATTGGTAATCCATATTAAAAACTCGCTTATTGATACTCTGACCATTCATAGAATTTTCACAGGTTTTTATATAGTTATAAAGTAGTTTCACAATTAAAAACATCATCACAGTAAATATTGACATTTTTGTGCTGGAGCAGAATGCAGACTGTCCTATATTTGGCCAGGGAAGAACTTGGCCTTGTCTGTGTTCTGTAAATCTCAGCAAGGATAATGGCAATCAGATGTGATTACCTATATGACGTCAATGGAGTGTGTGTCATCCTACTGTGTCACTGCTGTAATATAAAGCTCTGATAAAGTAGATCAGAAATAATATGCATATATTTCACAGAAAACAAGTGATTGTTTATGATTAATGCCATATTTTATTTCTTTCACAGAACCACTTGCATCTCACAAGGCCTTTTACCATTTCTCTACGACCATTCTGCTGGTGTTCAGTACTATGGGAAGAGGAACATTCAGGTGCACGTAGTACAAATAAATTGACTAAACAGTACCTCCCTTTGGAAATAAGAAATATAAAAATGTACAAATTGACATATTGGGCAAATGTGAGACAGACAAAGGCAAGGAATTTCTCAGCTTTTGAAGAATAAAGAGACCTAAACAGACACTTTCAGTTTCTATGAATGAAACAATGTTTTGTAAAGACTGGATTATTTACACTGTTAAAGTATAGCAAACTATTATTATTGTATAATGTAAACATTATTGTATAATGTAAACAGATACAATTCTATTTAGTTAGTTTGAATTGGCTTGCATTAACTGAATAACTTTCTGTTTAGATAGAGTCCCATCTCTGAAGATTGCTGGACACAACTGAAAAGAAATTAATGTAAAGGTGCGTAAAATATACATATTTTAAATCAGCCTCTAAACACTTCTTAAAACTCAATTTCATCTCCACACTCATTCTTTAGCAACTTCACTGTAACGGTCATGTGCCACCCTTCAAACTTATCATGCTTGATAATGCCAATACTTCATTAACACCACCTCTTCCACGAATGTGATCTGGATGTGGGTTCTGTGAATTCAGAGATTAAGTGCTCACTTTGGTCGGGTGCTTCCATTGTCACAGAGGCAGAAACACATCAGCATGGACCATTCGAAAACAAAATCCCTCAATGACATTCTGCTTCCATTCATTCATCCCTCAACTTACCACCAAGAAGGAAACATACATTTCCTTATTAACCTGCATACAGCAAGCTAAGAACATTCGATTCAACACAACCAGTAACCCTCTGTTATCTTCACATTTTTTTAAAACACTAATGTTTTATGAAAGATAAAACTTTCACTCACGTAAAAGAGCAAAACTACAGTTTACAGTACTTCCCCCATTCCCTCGTCTCCCTTATTCCTTGGGGACTTCTATTGGCCAGCACAAGCATGGCCTTCCAGGCAGAGTTTAGACCTCTGCGGTCTTTATATTGAATGGACAGCTATCTTTTACAAGCCGTTAGGGTTGAGTTGACAGCTCTAATTGCTGCCTTGAGCGCAGACCGTGCTGCTGGAGGATATGGGCAGGGCAAAATTACTCTCAGCGCTAATGCAGCAGTCTGTAGACTCGGCCATCTCTCCTTCTTTTTCGCAAATGGCAGTCATTGGTCCACTGGGAATGCGGCTACGGCTGTTGTACCGGCTGCTGGCTGCAGAAGGTGGTGTGCGTGAACGCCCATATTTTAGGGTTGTTAGTCCAGCGGTAAGACGGGGCAAGGCTCCCTCTGTACGTGCCCACTCTTCATGTGCTCTCCTGCTGCTTGTTGGAGAGGTGCACAGTCCATCAGATTGTGCATGCTCTGAATTAGCCCTCTGAAAACGGGGGTCTGTGCATTTGAGAATCTCAGTGGCTGACATGCGGAAGCCGGACTCTGAGCGGCTGCCCTTCTTGAGAAGCAGAGCTTTAAAACTGTCATTGCTCGTGGATGAGCGCCGCAGGTTGCGCTGAATGGAGCCGGTCTGACGTGGCAGTAAAGTTAGGCTGGGGCAAGAGCCTGTTGGAGTGACAGGTGGGGAAGGGAGGAAGTTACGGCAGCGTTCCTCTTCAGAGTCGCCACGGCCCAGGACCTTCCTCTTTGACCTGTGGATTAACAGACAGCAGGATTTGTTTTCAGGTAAGCCTTTGGCATGGTTACTGCATGTCTAGCTGTTGATGGTGTTGATACCATGAGTGTAAAATTTCCATGTGTAGCTTTTAAAAAAATCTATAAATAAGTGAAAGTGCGACTGTCATTTGTTTTAGGACTGTAAACAGAGGCCACTGTCTACTTAGATAAAAATGTTGTAAAAGATCATTTAGAAGGGATTCAACATTACTAAATTTGTTTGGAGATTGGAGATTATCAGTTTTGAAGGTTACCTGATAACAGATAACTAGATAGTGCTACTTTTATTACTTTATTGTTTGTATTATCTTGTAGGAGTTATGGTAAATAATTTTTGTATTCTGCTATACCCTTAGAAAATAACTTTGCATTTAATCATCTACCACCATGCTTCCTTAAGATTCAGGACATCATGTTCCCTTAAGGCTGTTTAATCGGAGCACTTGGATGTTAGCTCTTTCTAGGCATTAAACTTTGATTCACACAAATTAATAATGACAAAACTTCTAAGAATAACACTGCATAATGTGCTTTTTAGTTCTGTCCTACAACACTATGACAGTCATACCAGAATAATCTTCCCAGCTCTGTTTGCTTATTTTCAGGTTGGTTGAAATACATTTAACTTATAACCTAACAAAAGGTGTGTCACCACAATACAAACACTGTGAAGCAAAGCTTGGGGATTAGAGAGGGCAAAAAAAGAGGATGATCAATTATTTTAAGGGAGCTACTAGATTATGGGTGTAATCTGACCCTAGCCAAACTACAAGGAGACAACACCAGCCAAAGACTTGATTACTTGCCAGTCCAATCCACACCTGTAATTGGATGTTCATGTTCTGTCTACGCAGACTGCTCCAGATGACACGTTTAGACAAATTATTCAACACAAATGCATGAACAAATGACAACTCTAATAACAATAAAATTGAATGATTAAAAGATCCCAGCTTGTCATAAAAGTCGATATCATAAACATTGTCCAGACCATCCAAAATACCAGGGTCGTAATTATTAATTAGTAATATTTCAATACAAAGAGATACTAAAAGTCATTCTATAGAACTTAGCATCAGCCAAACAATTGAATTAAAAAATTTGTTTGTGTAAATTGAAAACATCTATATTAGTTTATTATTTCTTAAAAATTATATTATTATTCATTTCATATTGATTCTGATGAAAGAAGGAATAGCTTCACAGACTGATTCATCTGTTATCATCATGGTTGTGTGCATTAAAATAAATAAAAGTATTAAAAGCTTAATTAAAATGTAACAATCTAATTGTACATAGAGTTGACTATAAGTTTTAATAATGCATTAAGTTTTGAATAACCCATAAACATAAAATCTATAAACATATTGGAGTATTTTTATTTTGTGATGTTCTGTAGCATAAATAAAAAAATATATATTTGATGGCTACATTTGTCTAATATGCGGGAAAAAGATAAAGTTAAATACTCTTCCTGTAATTATTAGCCAGTTCTGAAATTCTGAATTTTTCTCAACCCTGTTTATTAGACAAAAACAAAGTTATTTTTGATGATCTGGTCACTAATCACATTCAAATGAATTGGCACAACAAAATGAGTGAGGATTACATATTCTGACCTTTCCTGAATAAATTATGTCAGGTGTTTTTACAGGTCAATACAAATGTAATACAATACTTTTCATGCAAATGTATAAAACTTTGATTCATGTTGAGTAGTGCAAGAGAAACTAAATTATCCATTTACAAGTAAATTATCCATTGTGATGGTACATATTACGATCTAGTAAAACTTTTAACCTTCATTACCTTTTTAAGCACAGCCTACAGCAGTTTTATGCTTACATTTATCCAAATATAATTTTACTTCTATGCATAATGCAGGCTCTACTGGCTAAATAAAATAAAGCATCACATTACCTATGAATGGCAGCAAAGAGGTCCTCTGTAGTACGGAGACGAACAGGCGTCACCATCGCCCCCACAGCCTCTCCGTTAGCGTTAATGCTAGATGCGCTTTCAGTGCTTGAGTCAAACACGGCACCTACAACCCACACACAAACACTCAGCTTACTGTACCTCTCAATATGAGAAGAAAAAATGGAGACTGAACCTACACTGACTGAAAATCAGAAAGGCATAAAACCCATGCTGCAACAGACATTTTCTGCGCCTTAAATTATTCACACTCCTTTGGTAGTCCTGCTGTTGTGCAATAACTGCACTTTAGTGAGCACTGCAGAAGCTTGAGACTATTATAGTCTAAACCCGCTAACCATCACACACTCAAGGGCTCTCATTCAACTTTCTTAGCTGATTCAAGGGTAACTAGTTATGTAACGGATAAAAAGAATCATAGAGTTGTAGTCATTCCTGTAGCACGTAAAACAGGACCTGTGTGGGTGGTAATGAAGAGCATCCACTCAGCTTCACTCACAAGGGGGATACATGAGGGTTGGAGGGGTGTTGATAGAACTATATTAAACCAATTTACTTTAACTTTTCGGAAGAAAGAATGATGATAATGATCATTGAGGCTATGAAATACAGAACGTATAACCTAATAAAAATAATATTATCTAGTAATTCATGCAACAAAAATGCAGCTTTGCAGATGGATACAACTCTGATAGTAAATTTAAATGCATGATCAAATGGCACAATCATTGGTTGACACACTAAAATGATCCTCCATACACATAAACTTTCTCTCTTTTAGGCAAGTAATAATAGACGCCCTTACCATTTTCCTCTTGTTCGTCCTCTTTAAAGTTGATGGATCCCGAGCTGTTGCTTGAACCATCATCTGATGTACTTTTATCATCACAGAGCCCAAAGTCCTTATCACTCAGGCCGAGGTCATGCTCATGAAGATCAGAGAGATGCAGGTCTTGCAGACTGCTTGATGACAACTCACTGCTGAGAGACAGTCTGCTTTTCACCACAGGGGTTGAAGAGTCTGAGTCACTCTCTTCCTCAACCTCAAGGTCCAAAGGAATTGCTTGCAAATTAACTGCATTTGTCGAGGATGTGCCATTCAGTTGCCCTGACTCAAGTATTTCTTGTGCTTCATGAACCTGTTGAAGCTCGAGTCCATGAGAGACAGGTAGGCGCATAATGGGTGGTATAATAAGGGAAAGACTGGGTTTCTTAGGTGATATAGGAGGCTTCTGTTTCAGCTGAGAACTTTGAGAAGAAGCTGAGGAGTTTGTGCATTGCAGAAGCTCATGGGAAGATACAACTGGAGATGTCTCAGAAAGGTGCACTAAAACATTCTGACCAGTATTGCTGACATGTTCATCTGTGCCAGGATGTAAAGAGCCAGTTGATGCCTGAAGAAATCTGATGACAACTCACTGCTGAGAGACAGTCTGCTTTTCACCACAGGGGTTGAAGAGTCTGAGTCACTCTCTTCCTCAACCTCAAGGTCCAAAGGAATTGCTTGCAAATTAACTGCATTTGTCGAGGATGTGCCATTCAGTTGCCCTGACTCAAGTATTTCTTGTGCTTCATGAACCTGTTGAAGCTCGAGTCCATGAGAGACAGGTAGGCGCATAATGGGTGGTATAATAAGGGAAAGACTGGGTTTCTTAGGTGATATAGGAGGCTTCTGTTTCAGCTGAGAACTTTGAGAAGAAGCTGAGGAGTTTGTGCATTGCAGAAGCTCATGGGAAGATAAAACTGGAGATGTCTCAGAAAGGTGCACTAAAACATTCTGACCAGTATTGCTGACATGTTCATCTGTGCCAGGATGTAAAGAGCCAGTTGATGCCTGAAGAAATCGGTTAACTAAATATTCATGTTCAGATGTACCCATACCATTTTCTGACTGACTAACACAGATGGAAGTCCATGTTTGTTCTGTAGTTTCTCTTTCCAAGGACTTTCCTGAGTTTGTTTCAGAATGGTTATGTGCTTGGTCATCAAAATCATCAAAACTGACTGCTGTAAAAATATCTTCTATTTGCTTGAGCTTAACAGGTCTTAGCTGCACCAACTGAAGAGCTTGGGCAGTGATTATTGGTCTCTGAGTCTTCTCTTGCTCTCCAGTGTGGTTGATGTTAAGTGCTTTTTCAATTTTCACAGCCTTCTTAAATGTCAGACAACTCTCTGTGTTCAAAATGGCTGCTGTTTGAAGACTCATCTCAAGTAATGATGGAGGAGGTGGAGGAGGAGGAGGAGGAGGAGGAGATGGAATGCACAGTGAAGGTTTGGGAGGAAGAAGTGAAGGAGGTGGAGGACTATTTGTACCTTCATTGCTTGACAGAGATTCAGAAACCTTTGGTGGGGGAGGGGGGAAATCAACAGTGTCACACTTTTCAGATGTTGTGGATGAATCTGAAAGTGAATTATGTCTCTCTTCCAAGTCAGAGGATAAGTCAGGCAGAAAAGGAAGAGGTGAGGTTGAGTCTACCATAGCTGCTGTTGGAGAGCAAGAAGCGGGACTGGGTGATTGACATGATGTAATGGTCATGTCAGGTAAAGGTGGAGGTAGCGGTATGTTTCTGATGGAATCTGAGGTGTTAGAGGACAAGGATGTAGAGGAGGAAGACACAGAAGACCGCAGGGAGGACTTTCTTTCAGGCACTTTTGGTTTCAGCCTCCCTGCAGGAGATTTTGCTCTTATTAATGAAGTAACTGGGGTGCCTGCAGTCGGAGTGTTGGACTGACTTGAATAACCACTTGATGGTGACGTCAGGCGATGAACCTTGTCAGGTGATGAGGCCAGTTTTGACTGAATCCCACTACTGGTGCAGTGGGACGATGGGAATCCGATGTTGTAGGGTGCATTGCCCATGATTACTTGATTCTCCTCAGTGCTAGCAGATCTTGTGAATTGGGAGGAGAGACCCTGGTCAGACAGTGGACCTTGGTAGTCCATGTAGAAGTCCCAGGACTCTGCATAGTCTGAGCGCTGACTGCTGCTATCACTGTGTGTAGGTGTGACCGGACAAACAGCAGTTGCTGCAGACATTCCACTGCTTGCTGCACTTATGGTGCTCTGGCTTCTGGGTCGGAGTACCCAAGGGTCTTCAAACCCACTGCAGGGTGCCTGTTCAGAGCAAGTTTTTAGGTTAAGCTCTAAGGATTGCTGGAGACTGGAGATCAACTGCTCACTAAGGACCGAACCATTGTGGTGAGTCTTCCTCTGAGGTTTGCGCCTTAAGGAATCAGTTCTCGCTGGAGGGAGTGGGGGCTTCTTGGCTTTCCGCAGGGAAATGCTGCGAGTCAGGGAGCGGTTGCTGTGCAGACTTGCACGATCCCCTTGACTGTGGTGGTCCTTGCACTCATACAAACTGTGCCTTGCATCTCCCGCTTTACTGATGGAGTCATGACTATGCGACTTCAAACCGGAGTCCATGCGCATGGAGGTGTAGTAGCCTTCATTGTCAACAGAGAACAATGAGCTTGAGTCCGTCTTGCTGGGAGAATGTTCCTCACTGTTGTATATATGGCTGACAGGTGAGGAGCAACTTGATGTGACATTGTCCTTTGGAGAAACTTCATACGTCCACTGGTCAGTGGTTAGAGTGCTGCAGCTTTGATTGCTGCTCTCTGAGAAGTTGGAATCCCTGCGGACACAGTTACGACTGCCGCAGTTTCTGCCATCAAGTGTGCTGCACTGGGACTCAGTCTCTGTATGGATGCCTGTACAGAGGGAGGTTGTGGATTCGTAGCAGGAGGAGACAGCCGACAATGAGGCATCAGCAGTACTAAGCAACTGGGCTAAAGAATGAGGTGATTGCATCTGGTTATCCTCTGTTCTTTTGTGTCCGTAAACAATGGAGTTCTGTAGTGCACCACTGAGACTGAACAAGCTTGGGCTATTATTTTGATCAGAGCCTTGGTAATTTGGATTTTCGGCAAGTTTGGGGCTGTTTAATGTACTGCTTCTGGAATCGGAGAGCATATGCAGTGACGATGAAGAACCATGCTGCATGTCAAACTGGTAGGACAAGGAGCTTGTAGAGCCAGAATTTATCCTGTAGGGGGAGCTGGTGTACTTTGGTTCACAGTGTTGATGCGAGATGTGAGAACCTTGGCGTGGCAAACTGTGAAAGCTCTGATCACTGTCATTAAGCTGAGTGTAACTAATACCATTACATTCACTCATGGTGGAAATGCTGCTTGAGGATGAGACGCTGGCCATTTGGGCGGCAATTCCGTGGCCTCTCTGTGCTCTGATTCTACGTACTGAGGGAGGAACAATCTTCACTTCTTCTGTTTGGCAACTGGAGTCACGGGTGTCTAAGCGTCTCAGGGTGGAGTTTACGCTTCCTGCTCGACTGAGGGTGGAGTACTGATCTGCCATGCACATCGAGGGAATTCTGTCATCTTGTTCTTTACTTGCTGTAAGAAAATAAGGAATGGGAATTATAGATATATGGTGTATGTTTGCACATGATTGTCTTTCTTAATGATTATATATATATATATATATATATATATTTATAAATTATTGTAGTTAGAATATGGTAATTAAATAAACAGGATATAGTATAATATAAATAATAATCAGTAAAATAAATAATAATTAACTAAAATCAGTGAAATAATAATTCAGATTTAAAAATATATAAATCTAACTTAAGGTTCCAACATGTACTTAAAGATGCATTCAATAATTTTATCCTTATTTTGCGTTAACATGGCAGTCATCTTGGACCACACTAACACCTAGTGACATAAACACAGAATCATGCTGAAAAAGAAAACTTTTTTACGTACCAATGCCATTGCACAAATTCTATACTAGCAGTCAGATTAATGCATTTTACATTACATTTACATTTAGTCATTAAGCAGAACACACACACACACACACAAAGAAAAACAAGTAGATAGAATAGAAAAAATAGAAAGCTTTTTGTTTTTTAATAAAAAAAAGAAGATAAATATAGATAAAGTAGAATTAAAGTAGAATAGAAAGTGCTAGAGTTAGAGGGTCAAATAAAGGTGGAACAGATTTTAGTTTTATGCTTTTAGTCGTTTCTTGACGATGGTTAAGGACTCAGCTGCTCGGATTGATTTGGGCAGGTCATTCCACTAGGAGGGAACAGTTAATGAAAAAGTCTGTGAAAGTGATTTTGTGCCTCTTTGAGATGGCACAATAATACGCCGTTCACTTGCAGAATGCAAGCTTCTAGAGGGCACATAACTCTGAAGTAATACATTTAGGTAAATGCATTTCCAATAGTGAAAATATCCAACAATGTGTCATGCCAGCCCCTAGGAGGTGACACTCAATGTAAAATAAAACAGCTTTTATTAGATTACTGATATGACTGGACAGATTTTTGGTTTGGGGACATAATTTTTGTTAAATCAATATTCATTCCTTCATGTATAAAACTTCTAATTACTGCAAAAAAAAAAAGTGAGTGAATGCACCTTTACGTTGTTTGAGAGTGGCGCAATGTACTGTAAAGGATTGCAACAATGAATAGGAATCACACCTAGTTCAGTCTGGATGTTGTCAGGAACTCCTGCTATTGTCTTTCTTCTTTGCACCCTCTTGGGTCTTCGTATTATGGTATCAGTGTTTGCTGCAGAGCGACGGAAACTGGCCTGACGGTCAAAGTTCTCACCTAAAGATGTAACAACAGAGAAAACCAGTGTTTATTAATGGCATGCCTCATGCGGAGACACTACATTGCAGTTAGGGATGCACGCAATATCATCAAATAAAAGGCAAGATATATCTACAAATAATACAGACAGATTTCTTTAATTCATCAGTGTGTTCGCATAGAGGTTTTGCCGGTATAGCCGGTGTGAATAAATATAGATTTAAATTAAAAGAGACAGGATAGTCTGTGCATAATCTGATGTGCACTGATAGACAGCAGAGCGCTAAACACTGTGCAGTGTATGTTTCATTCATACTCGAAGCCGGAGGGCGCTCTCGCGCAGAAAGTCGTGGACAAAAGCGAAAAAAGTTGTTTTCACAGAAAAACAGAAACGTTTGGAAATATGAAGACATTAAACATACGATTGCGACAATATATGGTTTATTTGTGTTTGTCAAGTCATCTCCAGGTAATAAATAAAGTATATAAACAATGCAGTGCTAACTGACATAGCATGTATTACAGTATAGAAACTATTCTGCCTTATTATGTGATAAAAAAGTGTTTTTAGTATGTAAACAAATCATTATTATTGGTTATTGTCCAGCAGTTATCTGATTTCTAAGCCAATTAAAAGCTAGAAATTAGAGAAAAATTAAAGTTGCCTATACACTGCCAGTCAAAAGTTTTTGAAGAGTAATATTTTTAATGTTTTTTAAAGAAGTCTCTTCTGTTCACCAAGCCTGCATTTATTTGATCCAAAGTACAGCAAAACTTTTTATATTTTTTATTTGAATATATTTTAAAATGTAATTTATTGTGATTTCAAAGCTAAATTTTTAGCATCATTACTCCAGTCACACGATCCTTCAGAAATCATTCTGATTTGCTGCTCAAAAAAACATTTATTATTATTATGATGTTGAAAACAGCTGAGTATAATTTTTTCAGGTTTCTTTGATGAATAGAAAGTTCAGAAGAACCGCATTTAGGCTATCTGAAATATAAATATTTTGTAGCATTATATAAATGTATTTATCATCACTTTTGATCCATTTAAAGCATCCTTACTAAATAAAAGTGTTCATTTCTATAATTTCTTTAAAAAAAAATTTTTTTTTAATTATACTGACTCTAAGCTTTGAATGGTATAGTGTATAATGTTACAAAAGCTTTTAATTTCACATAAATGCTGATCTTTGGATTTTTCTATTCATCAAAGAATCCTGAAAAAAATGACTCAACGGTTTTAAATATTGATAATAATAATAATAATAATTAAAAAAGGTTTCTTGAGCAGCATTTACAGTTTAATTCCACTGAAGAACCTTTCTGAGTTTTACAAAGATCCCAGACTTCTCCATTATTTAAAGAACTAGTTATCAATTATTGGATCAAATCTTAAAAGTATATATATATATATATATATATATACTCTAAAAAATGCTGGGTTGTTTCAACCCAACTTTGGGTCAAATATGGACTAATGTAAAAATTTAACCCAACTGTTGGGTTAGTCCATGTTTGACCCAAAGTTGGGTTGAAACAACCCAGCATTTTTTAGTGTGTATATATATATATATATAACATTTCTGTCCCCCTCACTTCTGAAATGATGGCTACGCCCCTGTATATATATACATGTGTGTGTGTGTGTGCCAGCATTGGCTCATTTTCCCTATTTTTACATTTAGATTACCTTTGCCGTCATTTTATGCAGATCTCAAATGAAAATCCATATTACTTATTATAATGTGAAAAGGATTATTGACCCGAGTTTTAATATTGGCGCATCCCTAATTGTAGCTGAAAATAACTGAAATAATTCTAGGAACCTACTAAAATTATTATTATCCCACTGTCCAAAATAACTGTTTACTGAAAAGATATGTGATTAACAACAGAATAGTTAAGGCCACTGCTCTAAAAACTTCAAGATTATTACAAGTGATATTTCATGATTTAACAACGGATGTACCTGTAATGTTGATGGGAATGATATCAGTGGCCACCGACTGGGCCTGTAGTTTCATCTTCTCCTCAGGAGTGGGCAAAGGCAAACAGCTGGTCCAGCTTCTCTGGATGTCCATGTCATCTTCCAGCAGAGGGGTCTGAGGCGGCATTGAGTACACAAGCTTCTCCTCTTCATTAGGTGACTCTGAAGCCTGAACACAACACAAACAGACTGATTTAATGAGGTCAGGCTTCGGTGAATGATAGCCTAGCCAATTCCCAGGGATAGGTATTGTCTGATATTTGGTCATTTCTATTGTTAATTCAGTTAAGTGCTTTCCAAAAAGAGCAAAGTAAAAAAGACTCTTGAAGTGCATTTCCCTCCAGTAACGTCGTGTGACTGAAATATTTCTCTGAGCAATAAGCCCTGGGGAGCCCTGAATGGAGGAGAGCTACTCTCTAAATTATTCATGCTAATTTGAGATCAGTGTTACAGTCAGTGTATTCAACCATAATGTGTCTCGGTACTCTTTTATTTAATTTTTTTAAATTTTTTGGCAAAGAGACAACTTTGATTCTTTTGTCCTGCTTTGCATAACCAGTTCTCATAAATTTGCAAGACTGCTTGAGGGAAATACACAATCTAATTATGTATTAATGTCTAATTTGTGTAATCTACCATACTCAATGTCTCTAAGTCTTTGAGGTGAAAACACGCTCACGGCGGGTGACTTGCACTAGTAGGTTGTTTATGAAGATGCTATGAGGACTTGTTAGGATCTGAAGCCACCTTTCACAAAGCACAGCGCTACCACTGACTAGCAACTGCAGTGAGAGCGGTACCTTTCTTTTCCAAGATCTCAAATGACAGCAGAGAGAGAGGCAAGACTGTGATAGGCAGTCTAGGACTTTAAACCGCTTGGTGAGAGGAAAGAAAAATTGAAAATAAAAGAACAAAACAACATCAAGTGAAGTGAGACATTACCTTTATTTAGGATAACAGATTGTGGAATAAATATTTTCTATTTCTACTCGTTGATTTTAGTGCTGGACTACACTGATAGCATGCAAACAACCACTAGGGGGCAGTGCAAACAAAGTGACCCAAATCATGTCTTCATGTTGAGTATTTAGGAGAAAACTGGGCCTTTGTCTGTTTTATGCACATATGAGCATACATTAGCTCTCATTATAATACAGTATAACAGTTAATCAATTATTGGACTACATAACCAAAAGGATCACCAGGATTTTGGTGATAAAATGGTGAAATTGATTATAAATGGCATGACATATTGCATAGCCAAACAAAATAAAGTTGTTTTTCTAGCAGCAGCATGCATGTTTGTTGCATTAAATTGCATTAAATTTGTGTTTAAGGTTAGGTTTACCTTCTTTTTCTTCTCTGTCTTCTCCTCATCCAGGTGAACATTTTCACAAAGGCTGGTTGCAGAGAAGGCAGGGCTTTGGGAGTAGTACTGGGAACTGCGGAATCCATCTTTCCTGAGCTTGTCACATTCTGGAGAGGTAAACATAACCATCCAATCATTAACAATTTGTAGTGTTCATGAGTTTGTAAAGAGTATTAAACAGATCACAGGCCCATAGCAAGAATTTAAACATCAATTCATGCTACATTGTTGTGCACAGGCAGCTCAAACTAATATTTTATTAATCAAAGAGGCTATAAAATAAAATATTTATTTCCAAAAATCGCCCTGTGGAGAACTAAATGAAGCAATAAAAGTAAAAAATATTTCTTAGAAAAAACAGCTGCAGTCCACATGTTCTGTAAGTGGAAGGACTACATAATTTAAATAAATGAAACACATAACTGTTTTTGAGAACAAATGAGAATGAAAAAGAGTATTTTTAGCCAGCACAGAATGCATCCAGATAAGCAGATAGATAGATAGATAGATAGATAGATAGATAGATAGATAGATAGATAGATAGATAGATAGATAGATAGATAGATAGATAGATAGATAGATAGATAGATAGATAGATAGATAGATAGATAGATAGATAGATAGATAGATAGATTTTTGTCACTAAGAGCTCCAGCCAAATAAAAGAGTAGTGTCTGTTTTTACTGTAGGACTTCTTTCTTTTGTAGGATATGTTTTACTGTAGAGTTCAACCTGAATATGTCAGAACTGACTGTTGGGTTATGGATGGCCTGCAGAGTGGGGGTCTCCACCTCCACCTAATGCCACTGACATATCCATCTATTTCAGCTGATCACCTCCTCTGGCACCTTCATAATGAGTGCCTGCTGAGAAACACTATTAGCTATTCTCTCTCTCCCTTTCTCGCTCTCTCTCTCTTCTGTCTTTATGCAGAACTCAATGTAATCACTAATCTTCCTGCAGTAGCACATGATAAAACATGGTGCCTTATCCAGCGTAGCTTGCAGTTTGCACAAAATGCACAATATCTCAGTTGGTTACTGTCTTATAATCTATAAAATGTAAGCAAAGCAAATCTTCAGTCCTACATTCGCTTTCTGTATTTTCATTTAAGAAGTCCTAGTGAGAGAAACGGATTACTTCAGGATATAAACTGATTGCTATTTTTTTCCAAACAAATTCAATTTCAGGTACTACATACTGTAAATAAATATGAATTCAATGTAAAACTCTCTGTTAAAAGAATGAGAGTAGAAGAAATTAATAATGCATAGAGGATGGTGATAATCTTATATGTAGACTGTGCACTGACCAGGTGATTAGACAGTTCAGTAACACAAACCTGCAATGTCAGCAAGCCTGCAAACAACATATAATGCAAGTAGGAACAGCTTGGCCTGCATTCTTAATGTATATTAATATGTCTCACACATATGCTGGACAGAGGCAAGAGATTCATTTAGATTACATGAATTATAAAGCACATAACTTAACCCAGAAATAAGCCGTGTTTCTCATGCTGCGTATTATGAGAAGCACATTATTATAGTATATAGGAGTGTTGGTATGTTTTAGGAGGTGTATAATATTACTCCACAACGTGCTAATCAGTAAAAACTCTACTGGAGTCAATAATTATAATTAGCTGTGCATTTTGAGCTGTGATGAGTGAGTAGAGGCTAATACAGTTTAATATGTTAGTAGCTCAAAGAGTGAAGGATAGACAGAGTGAAAGAGAGAGAGTATAATCCTTAAGAGGACTCAACTTCAAACCTTTCACTTTACCTCTCACTTCTCATCTTACTGCAGGCAACACGGACAAAAACACAGTTTAGTGCCCATAACAATTACTCCATGTTTCTAAAAGCAGCTTTGTCTACCATCTAAGAAGGGGTTAAAGGAATAGATCAGGCAAAAATTAAAATTCTGCCATAATTTATTCAACTTTAAGTCAATACAAACTGGTATGACTTTCTTCTGTCATATGAACATTTAACAAAACATCTAATTTTGTTTTGAGCTTCATTGTAAGGAAGAATGTTTTACAGTTTTGGAATGACATGAGGGTGAAGGTATCAATGGATGACAGTACCTGATTGTTGCAAAGGGACCAATTGGTTATCAAAACCTATATTTTCAATAAAAAAGTTGTACAGCTGCAGTGCCTGCAGTCGACTCTTAATTGCTGCATTGTGATTCATAGAGTGAGGGGAAAAACATTCAGAAAATGTGATGTGGGTGGTTGATGAATGCAAATTAAATTAAAAAAAATTATATATTTAATTCACAATTATAACAAACAGACAGACAACAGCCATGACCCTGCCAAAGCTCACTGGGAAAAAGTGGAAAACAGACATTTGGTGTGCCACCTGCTGCCCCCGCTGGAGCCAAGACAGCTCACAAACATGCACCAGTACATTAGCATTCCAGAGCACCTCAGAGGACTAGTTATTTAGGCAATAGCAAGGTCAAATGAGAAAATTTAAGAAGAGTCATGAAAGTAAAATGTATCTGGTTTCCAGATACAAAGGGAAGTGATGTTGTTCACTGGAATAGGACAATATACCCAAGTGCAGCAGAAGGTCAAATGACGAGGACATCTGCCATTAGGCTCTAGTGAAGCTGCTTCAGGAAGGTATTTAAAAATCCCTGTGGAGAGTGTATTGATGCAAGGTAACATGAACCAAAAAAACAGGCAAAGACACAAAACTTAGAAGATTCAGAAACATAGAGATTGTAAAGTCGACGAGAAACATGATTCACAATCCATTTTACTTTCAGTATGTGAAATATACTTAAGTGGAACTAATGGACATAGACATTAAGTGCTATATACTTAATGGAATAATTTGGTTATTGGCTCATATTTTAAACCACTTTGTCAAACATCTCTCCAAAATCATGGAGAGGACATGCATTTATTTATAGTATATTGGAGACAATTTGTGGTATGTGCTCCTGTGCAAAAACTTTTTGGAGTTTTGCAGTGAGATTGCATTTGAAAGTAGACCCACTGACCCTTTAGCCCATACTTGGATGCTGAGGGCCATGTTCACCTTTGAAAACATCAATGTATCCCTACTAATGCTTCCTTTGCATTGTATTGTTACTATTGTCAAAACCTTTATTAAGTTAACATTTAATGGCAATAAGATTTTGAAGATTTTTGAAATCCTGTATTAGAGTAGTCTAAAACATTGGTTTTCATTGTGATGCATATTTTGGTATGTTTATTATTAACACACTTGATTCAGATTATCAGCTCATTACAACTCAGTTAATGCGAGGTACACAATACATGATTTTAGGCCCGATTATTTACCTGCCAACATATTTTTCTGGAGATCACAGACAAAAGCCCAAAATCTGAGGCAAATGTGCTCCTTCACGTGAGTGAAGATCACATAGTGTGAATTATCAGCGTTGCCTATGCCTGAGACATATTTAGCAGGCTAAATATCTGGACCTGTCTGCAATTCAGAGTCTTGCATTGTATTTTGGCTGGAAATGACATCTGCAACAACCTACAGTACAGCCAAAGGGAGAGCAAGATACAGGATAATTCTGCTCATGTGTGATCTTACGTCATTTAATGTACTGTACAGTTTTACTTCTCACGCATATCAGGTTGGCTTATGTTAGTTAGTGTTGGTTTAACTGGTAGACTATGGGCAGCAAAGTCTTTGTGGTGAAGCATCTTTTCAATGGAAATACCTGAATAAAATGGTCTTTTAGAACTATTTAGGGGTGCAAATACAGCTAGCTACCTGGCTGATATTAGTGATATTTTTTACCGTCATTTAACACTCAAAGATAATGTTTAAAAATACTAATACATTAGTTAGTCTCAAAATGAAAATTCAACCTTTAGATTTTCAATTATAATGATGCCTACTTTTAGCATTCATTCTTATTTATTTATATACTTTACATAAAATAGTACAAAATGATCATACTAGCCATAACAACAAATTAATTATTGGCTTATCAGTATGAGCCAGAATTTTAAAATTAGTTTTAATGCTAATCAACTCAATCCAGATGTCAGCAGGAGAAGATATAATTCAGACAGAAAGAAAAACTCTGCCTTTGGCTGCAGCCGCTGGGCATATAAGATTTGGGAGCTGCAGTCATGTGCAGTCTCTTAGGCTCCCTCAGAGAGAACACATGAAAAACTGCATGAGGGGCCGGGCCAATCAAACACTTCTGCACCACTGCGTCTAAAGACACTGGAGACATGCTTGTCTCTGGCTGGTGCCTTGACAACCCAGATTAAACGATCAATTATGCCAAGACCCTCCGGGTAAGATTAACCAGGTCAGTCTTATCAATGCATTTTTCCATATAAAAAGTATGTCAGTGATTATAGATTATTCACAATAATAGTTTCCTCAAGTGCAAGAGGTCATGCGAGAGTACTAAGTCATGAGCTGAAAATACATGAAGGTAGAATTCACTAATCCACCAAAACGTCAATGATTCTGTTGGAATATACTCTAAGGCTAATTCAAATATGTAAACAAGTACAGTATAAGTGTAATCTAAACTTAAATGTATATTTATAGCATGCATCAGTAATGTTGTCATATATATATATATATATAATCTACCATTGTCTCATACCAAACCAGCATTTAATATAACAAAAAAAAAAATCATATTGATATAATTATTATTAATATAAACTAAATAAGATTCAAATATTAATTTAACTGAAATATAATTTGAGAATGTATATGCATAGCTTATATATATATATATATATATATATATATATATTAGGGCTGTCAAATAATTTTTTTTATCTAATTAATTACAGGGTGCTGCGATTAATTAATCTAATTAAGCGATATCATACCAGCAGCAAGAGCAATATCACACGAGTGCTGTTTTTGTCACGAAGAACACGAGTGCAAATGGGATTTTATACAACAGTTCAGTAAATAAGAAATTAATATTGTGCTATATTTTAAACACAACATTGTGTGTTTTTGTTCAATTTTGCCAACGAAAATATTACCTAAAAAGCCACACCAGAACTGTTGTGCGCATCTCCGAGCAACACAGCGGTGAATGAATCCGCGTTTTGAACGAATCATGTGAACCAACGATTCAAAGGCCATCCATAAAGAGAGCCATTTACTTCATTCCTGAATGAATCAGCCATTTGAACGAATCGACTCATAAAGACATTTACCACCACCTGCTGGTAGTTTTAGTTTCTTCTAGTATCATTTAATTTACTTAAAAAAACATTGAAGGGATAGTTAACCAAAAATAAATTAATAAATAAATGCTGTCATCATTTACTCACCCTCATGTTGTTTCAAACCTGAACGACTTACTTTCTTTTGCACAGCATAAAAGAAGGTATTTTGAATACTGTTTGTAACTAAGCTGTTTTGGTCACTAGTGACTTTCATTGCATGAACAAAAAATACTGAGATGTTTCTCAAATTATCTTCTTCTAGGTTCCATACTTCGCAGCACCCTGTAATTAGTTAGATAAAAAATGTTATCGACTGACAACCCTAATATATATATATATATATATATATATATATAATTAAATTTGATCTATTTTTATATATATATATATATATATATATATATATATATATGCTGATTATATATGTATATATAATCTGATTATTATAATATTACAATATTTGTATTTAATTTAACTGAAATATATATATATGCTGATTATATATGTATATATAATCTGATTATACTTAAATTTTTATAGTTGTAAATTTTATTTAATGCATATAATAAATGTGTTATTTAAAATATTTATAGATTGTTTTTATTTATTATAGAAAATATGAACATAACAGGGCATCATTGCATTACATCACCAATACAAAAAGAATCACTCAAAGTTGCAGTACAAGGTCACATAAGGAGTTCGATGCCCCGCTATAAAAAGAAACTCACGAACAAATGCAGCACGCGCTCCGAATCAGATACAAGCAACCCACAGCAGCAGTGATGAATAACCCCACACCCCAAACTACTTCAGTCTACTTGACCTTGAGATGCACGTGTGATAAGATCAACCAAAACCAATACTGTACATGATAAGAGGAGCTTACCCTTCTTTTTGAAGTACTTAATGACAGATTTAAGAGTGGTCGAGATGAACACCATTGTGACGGGTGATCGATCCCCTGAGAGATGTGCGCATAAGGATATATTAGTCCACCATCAGAGCGAGTGAGTGTGAGGAAGAGAAAGGGGGAAAAAACCTGCCACTACCTATACGACACTCTCTCTTTACTCATTTTACGCTGACTGGCACAGCATGCAACACTCCCCCTCCTCTTCTACCTCTCTCTCTCTTTCTCTATCACTCTCTCTCACATACATTTGCCCACCCCAGAGGATATTCAGTTGCTGTTTGAGTTGTACTCTCTCTCTTTCTGCATCCGCCTTCCTCTGCTCATCAATTGTGCGTCTCTCCTCCCCTAGTGTCTTTAGCTGTAGTGCATGTCTCTCTGTCGCATTGCATAGGTTTAAGTCTCTCTCACCTTGCCTTTAAAGCTGTGGAGGTATAACAAACTTGGATCCGTGCCATACACTATGGATCACTGACAATCAGCCTATTGTGTTTCTCTACACTGCTGCAGCCCCTTCCACTCCTCCTTTCGCTCTGTCCTTTTTCTTTTGAGCTGGGGCTTTTGAGCTTTTGAGTTTGAAAAGGATCCTAGGGCATTCAGCAGAGATTAAGGTGGTGGTCACCCACCCAGCTCTTATTTAGGGGCTCATTGCTGCAGTATTTCATTAGTGTTGAAGCAAGTGTAAGTTTCTTTCTCCTCCTTGCTCCATTTTTTTTCTTTCTAATGAACTGTGAACGGCCACTCAGCATTTTCACACGTGAGGTTGGTCAGAACTACATTTGGATTCAGTGCACATGACTCACAGCTGTGGGTTTGCGATATCACTTTATGCCTTTGACATACAGTGAACCTTTGGGGCAGAGAAGACACATTAAGTATTCAGACCTTCAAGTTGGGTTTCTTGAGCAAAGGACAATTAGACCTGGTATCTAACAAGCATGGTGTGCCAATCAGCGGTGCTGTAAATTAGAGCCCTCTGTTCATCATAGCACACTCAGATGACACACAGATGGCCATGATGCATTGACACTGATCCAACGCGGCTACCATCATATAGAGCGTGACGACCACTCAGTGGCACAGCAAATGTCTCTCCCTGCTTTTTGCACTTTATGAATAAGAATAGGCTACAAAAATCTGAAGTATGCTGTAACAGTTTTGTACAACAGTGGTAAAAATGTTAATTGCCCTTTTCCCACTAATAAACTGATTTGGTAGTTCTCCCTTTTGTCAAATTCCAATTTACTGGAATTTGACACCACTTTACTTTATTTTGGGCGTATCTGAATAAATATTATGCAACATTTCAAAATTGCAGCTTTGTGTATATTTCATCTGTAGCGTAAGGAATTTCATGATTCTGGTGTTGGTTCCTCTCACAAATTCTAGTTATTGAAAATGGTGTATTTAAAGTCATGATGAAACATCTGAGCGAAACAGATAATCAAAAAAGCAGGAAAATACTGTCAGACAGTTTAAGGTTCTAAATGACTTATTAAAAGACTGCTCATAGAATCAGTCTCACTTCTCCACAGTATGTCCAATAGTCATGGTCTTCACAGCAAGATCTCTTCCTAAAAGGGGGGGGGGGGGGGGGGGGGATTGTAGGGCATGGAATTAGTTCTATCCACCCATGTTGACAGATCTAAATGCAAGCTTGTCGACCTGTAAGAAAGGGTTGGGGCTAAATAACTGGAGAAGTCTGGCATACATCACCAGGGAGAAAGAAGTCTGTTGTTTCACCAGAAGTTTGAGTTATGACATTCTGATCAAAAATTATGAGGTATTTTTTTAATGCACAGATGAATTAACACCCTTCAGTCTTTTAGAGGCAGCATAAATGCAATCCAGTTATTGATCTCAACTACATAATAAACAGTACAAAATAAACTCTTAACAAAACTACAAAAATAATTCTTAATGTAATGTGCTGTAAATAAGCCAGTTTAAACATTCAAGTGCATGAAGAGGCTAAACAGAACTCAATTCGGTACTCGCGCACTATTATTTGAGGCATTTGTGTAAACACAGAATTGCATCTTTCGCATACACAAAAAATTATCTCACAATACCCTTCTCTGCAAAGATTCTCTTAAATAGTCGGTTGTGTCTTAAGTGAACGTATACAGTGAAGAAAGAAATTGCATGCGTATCATTATATTGGATCTGTGCTTCCGGTCTTAAAGGGACAGCAGCCTATACCTGCTGCTCTCTGTCATTAATGTAAATAACAAACAAACACAACACAACTTTAACAAAGATTAATCTGTACTTAATTTATGTGAACACTGTGCAGTGTTGTTTTACACTTATTTATTACATTTATGTGCTTGAAAACTAATTTTAGACCTTACTTTACCTGCAGCTTTACTATTTTTATCTTGCAATTTGTTTATTTGTTCTTATTTTATTATTGACGCTTCACTTTTCTTTAATAATGTTTGACCTTTATTTGTTATGCTAGTCATGTTTGGTATCGAAGAAGTACTTAAAGTGTTATTTAAATAATAATTTTTTAAAAATCCAAAAAGGACCGATCTGTGACTCAAAACCTGTAATATGTGACCCTGGACTACAAAACCAGTCTTAAGTCACTGGGGTATATTTGTAGCAAGAGCAAAAAATACATTGTATGGGTCAAAATTATTGATTTTTATTTTATGCCAAAAATCATTAGGATATTAAGGAAAGATCATGTTCCATGAAAATATTTTGTATATTTCCTACTGTAAATATATTAAAACTTAATTTGTGATTAGTAATATGCATTGCTAAGAACTTTATTTGGACAACTTTAAAGGCGATTTTCTCAATATTTTGATTTTTTTTCACCCTCAGATTCCAGATGTTCAAATAGTTGTATCTCGGCCAAATATTGTCCTATCCTAACAAACCATACATCAATGGAAATCTTATTTATTCAGCTTTCAGATGATGTATTAATCAAATTTTCTAAAAATGGACCCTTATGACTGGTTTTGTGGTCCAGGGTCACATATGATTTGAACCATGAGATTTGTGATCCGTTGCACCCTACTCTCTTGACTTGTTATTTGAAGCAAAAATACATTCACTGAAGTTTTTGTGTTATTCAGGCTAGTTAAATTCATTTTGGGCTACCAAAATCTGAAGAATGCCTGCCCGAAGGGCTACCAGGGATTTAAAAAATTTGCAAGCCCTAATTTGGCTCCAATATAGAAAAAAAATTAAAAACTCATCTCAGTTCCCTACATGGTAACTACTGATCCGCTTTGCTTGTTTTTTTCCTGGTTGATGTTGTGTATTCCGTTGGCTTACCCTGGCTCAGCTAAAGGGCACCCTCATAATGAGATTGGGGTACAGCCCCCTAAAATGCTAAAAACTTTCTGCCTGATGATCCTATTGTGTTTAGTGGTTTACAGCACAACCAGTCCTGAAACACACATACTCATATACACACACACAAACTCTAGCACTCCTCCTCCCCATGTCCCAGACAAGACATTAACTGAAGAAGACACTTGTCCATGTAAAGCAGCTGGAGGGCCAACATAAATGCCCATTAAACACTAGCCTGAGGAGATGAACAACAGCTAAATTAATATACTTCACATAAACCGATATTGCTTTTCACTCACTGCATACCAGAAGAACATATGGCAAATTGCATACCTATAGAATAAACAACTCTTAATGACTTGCATCGATATACAAACCATGGTCCAGTTGGGATTTTAATTCTGCATTCGTGCTGATACAATGGAAATGAATAGGACCATAATGAGACAGAATGGGGATTGTGAACAAAACTCCAGCAGTGTGTGGACTCCCATAAAAGACGTCTTAGCTATTGTGTGTCACTGTGTGAAAATGCCAGACAGACAGAAAAACATAGTATACCACAAAAGACAGGAAGGAAAAGGAAGAAAGCACTTGAACTTTAATGAGGAATGGGTTTGTAGACAGGCTTTGCTCTGTATGTATAATATATAAGCTACAAAAAACTAGTTCAAATGTGCGTAATTTTTTATTTTTTTTAAGTGGCAGTCCTGGCTGGGTGCTCAAATGAAAGATAAGAAAAACACAAAATTTTACATTTTGGTGCATCCTTATTTAAAATCCATTTGCGGCATGATACTTTTGCATATGTGTTTTTTGCAATGAAGATCAGCAGAGCAATACCTTTAGTATTTTTAAGTCAGAAAGGTTTCATTAGCAATAACTATTCAATCTTGAATCAGAATTTTCCATCTTGATGTTTATTCCCTTTTTTCTCTGATTAAACAGCCTTACCAAATGCAAATAAATATTCACTGCAATCACTCTCTTATTCATATATTCATAAGAGAGATAATAGTAGCTGAAAAGGTTAGGATGTTCTATCACCTTTAATCAAAGCAGTCATCACACTGACAACGTTCCTTTCATAGTGAGCAAAAACATGGCTGATTAGAGAGAATCCAATTAACTGAAGAAGACACTTGTCCATGTAAAGCAGCTGGAGGGCCAACATAAATGCCCATTAAACACTAGCCTGAGGAGATGAACAACAGCTAAATTAATATACTTCACATAAACCGATATTGCTTTTCACTCACTGCATACCAGAAGAACATATGGCAAATTGCATACCTATAGAATAAACAACTCTTAATGACTTGCATCGATATACAAACCATGGTCCAGTTGGGATTTTAATTCTGCATTCGTGCTGATACAATGGAAATGAATAGGACCATAATGAGACAGAATGGGGATTGTGAACAAAACTCCAGCAGTGTGTGGACTCCCATAAAAGACGTCTTAGCTAGTGTGTGTCACTGTGTGAAAATGCCAGACAGACAGAAAAACATAGTATACCACAAATGACAGGAAGGAAAAGGAAGAAAGCACTTGAACTTTAATGAGGAATGGGTTTGTAGACAGGCTTTGCTCTGTATGTATAATATATAAGCTACAAAAAACTAGTTCAAATGTGCGTAATTTTTTTTTAAGTGGCAGTCCTGGCTGGGTGCTCAAATGAAAGATAAGAAAAACACAAAATGTTAAATTTTGGTGCATCCTTATTTTAAATCCATTTGCGCCATGGTACTTTTGCATATGTGTTTTTTGCAATAAAGATCAGCAGAGCAATACCTTTAGTATTTTTAAGTCAGAAAGGTTTCATTAGCAATAACTATTCAATCTTGAATCAGAATTTTCCATCTTGATGTTTATTCCCCTTTTCTCTGATTAAACAGCCTTAACAAATGCAAATAAATATTCACTGCAATCACTCTCATATTCATATATTCATAAGAGAGATAATAGTAGCTGAAAAGGTTAGGATGTTCTATCATCTTTAATCAAAGCAGTCATCACACTGACAACGTTCCCTTCATAGTGAGCAAAAACATGGCTGATTAGAGAGAATCCAAAAAAGAGTCCCCTAGCAACAGTAGAGGAAAGAGAGGGTACTTCAGTGAGTGAGCGAGTCACGTGAGGCCTGCCCACACCTGCACAACAGCCCTTATCATTCGTCCTGCATGCTACGGTTCACACAATGGACCCACTCAGTCCAGTGTCTGCAGTCTCCAGGTTAACAACCTCTACCCACATATCGCTGGTGAAAACAAACATGCAGGACAACTGGACAGAATTACAAATATAAATCAAAGGAGCAGCCAATATGTATTGATCACAATGTAAAAATGCTATACCCACAGATTATATTGTAATCCAGATACTTCCCGAAACAGGTTTTAAGAATGAGCTATCACTGTATGATGTCATCCATGTCATCTACGATGCACAGATGGACATAATAGAAAAAAAAACTATATAAAGAAAAAATATAATTCATAATTATAATTCCCACTTGTTATAAACAACTAACAGACTAGCGAGCATTAATGATACTGCACCTCAATCATGCGGTTTATTGAGATGTGTACTATTACTATATATAAACATTCTTAAATCAAGATACATTTACTTGAGAAGCAAAATGACTTAAGAAATTAGGTCTTGTTTTTTTAAATTAAGTTAAGTATTGTCAGTGTGGTCAGAAAAATAATCTAGTTTTCCATTTGAATTAAGTTTATTTTTCCAACCTCAGTGGCAGATTTTTTTTCAAGCATAAACTCAATTAAATTTGATAGATTTTTCAGAAAACAAAACGTAATATCTTAAGACATTTTGCTTCTAAATGTATCTTAAATGTGAATGTATCTTGATTTAAGAATGTTCAGACATTTCTAATGGAAAACAAGATAAAATACTAAGTAAGACAGACTTTTTTGGGGGCAGTGTAGGGACAAGAACAGCATACTAAATTGTGGGCAGGCCCTTTTACCCTAAACCAGAAGCAACTGCTTAAAAATTGCCCCTGCACAATTGAACAATCGATTACGGCTGTCGCCATTAAAATGAAAGGTGAAAATGAATTAAGTGTCTATTCGAGGAATTACATTTTGATTCACTCACACTGCATCAGATTGCTTTTTACGCATTGTTTTTTGCAGCGTTGAGCCTTATAACCAGTGACACACGTTTCCGTTGAGCTTAGGAATGCAACGGCCAATCAGAGGCATTCAGATTAGTCAGCACTGTAAACAAGTTGTTGAGTGTGAGCGCTCACTGATTGATTTCTTTGCACTCATGAAACCATGCTGTGCAAATACAATGTAAATAAAAGATTCATTCTGTAGCTTCAGTGATTATAATGGGAGTTTTTGCACAACTTGCGCTAGACTAGACTAATGTCTTGGACCGACCAATGTTTGTCTGTGAAGCCAGAGCCAGAATATATGAGCGAAATAATTTTTTTTTATGTATTCTATTACTTGACGTTAATAATCTTTATTGCAATATCAAGAGCAATAATCGACAATAACAATTTTTGTCATAATATTGCAGCCCTATTAGCTCCTGTTTTTAAATAAGATACAATTTTAAACAGTCAATTGTTATTGGCAACAGTTTAAAGTATTCTGATTGATTGAAGTATTTGGATAAATGTAAGTATTTGACATTTAAGACATTAAGGTGGTGATAAAAACTGCCCTCACAAATGTAAAAAGTGCCCCTTAATGGAAAATGTAATTTTCTGACCCTGCTAGCAACACCCTTGCAACCACAGCACCTTAGCAAGTGCATAGCAACAGCCATAGTAAGCATGTAGCACTCAGGCAAATCAAGTGTATTTTACAATTTAAAGTGCTTTCTCCTTTCTCCAGTACATTTAAATTTACTGTTTCGCCTGTAAACTGTAAAATAGCTGATATATTTAAGCTTGTGGTGAACATTCAAGTTGCTACATTGCTTCATAAACAGCCTGTAGTTAAGCTAATGAACTATATTACTTGGTGGAAAAAGTGATTATCATCATTAATACATTTCGACCATTTTATGAACGCAATAATTCTCCTAAGGCAGTGTAACAAACAGTCTCTCTTAACTTATTGCTTTACTACTGGGTGGGTGACTATTTATGACCATCAAAATAAAGGCAATAAGACAATACTGCTGACTACTAGAATTCATGATAATTACTAAGTACGCATAGCAATAAAATCACAACATTAAAAAGATTGTATGGTAAGACAGAGCTTGCATGGACATGAAATAAACATGGATATGCAAGAGAATCGGAGTCTGTATGAGACTGGAGCTCTTTCTCGGCTTATTACACACAACAAAAGCCCTTGTGCCTGACACTTACATGACCTGGTTATGGTTACTAGGGTAGCTGTGTTTGAATTTGGTGATATAATCCATCAAGGGCTCTACATCTTGGCTCAATTCTAAATCAACAAGACCCACACACAATATTGCCTGAGTGGAGCATGTGAAGAGGAACGGCTGATTTTCAAGGGCACTTGATGTGCAAATGCTTCTTAGTTTAAATTGAAAGACATATGTGAACTGGCTTACAGATTCAAACATTTGCTGTGTTGGTCAAAGAAGACGATGTTATGTGTCATCTACTGAACTAAGCAAAGATGGTTTCTGGGATCATTTGATAGCAAGAAGGTCAGCATCACCTCAGCCACTGCAGAGCCACAGGTTCAGCTCTAGCTGTAAGCCAATGAGATCAGGACATTGGCTCAGAATGTGAAGAAAGTTCTTGTGTCAGCACAAAGCAGACCAGCTGTAATAAAAGCCTAACTACACACACAACATGCACATAAACACCTTCACCTATATTCAAGCAAGACAGACTGGTCATTACCTCACATTTATGTAAGGATGCACTTTTTATCAGATACTTGATTGGATAGAGATGTTTTTTTTTCATGGTTGCTAGGGCACTCTGGCTGGTTTCTAAGGTGTTGCTCTGCAGTTGCTATGGTATTCTGGGAGATTGCCAGGGTGTTGCTATTACAGTGTTTTGAATTATTTCATTTTAAGCATATGAAAACAAGACCATCGAAAAATCAATTTAACCACAGCTTACTTATTATGTGTTTTGCATTTTTAAAGTTACATTTAATAGTACATTTACAGTTTAGATTGAGATGTTTAGGTCAGTAAGAGTTTTTGTAAATAAATAAATTCTTTAATTCAATGCAGTGTTTGAACATTTGGACATTTTCTAAACACAAACAAAACTTCAGTAACTTAATTTTATTTATATGTTTTTATGATTTCTTGATAGATAACACTCACGTTTTCAAATTATATTACCAGGACACATAAAGACAGATTGGAATATTCATCACTTTAGATAGACACTGAATTTTCTTTCTATGATTCACAAATGAACAATATCTCTCTCTTTCACTGGAAAACAGTAAGGAGGAACAGACATTCAGATTTCTAAGTGCGGAGCATTAAAATATCACTCGAGTCCCACCCAGGCACAGGCCTGATAAATAATACAGCAGCGAGCCACTCTACTGTGTCTGCTCAAACATATGTGGCATATTGATCTGTAACATGTCTGTCCCAGCATCGGCTCCAAAGTGTGCCAATATCTGTGTCAGAAAACTGGGCCAGTTCCAGCACAATGAGAAATATGATCCCCTATAGCATCTCCTGAGCTCATATTGGGATTTGGGATGGTATTTTTACAACCTGGCATTAAGAAACTCTCTTCTATTCTCATCTTATTGAGTACTAAATATGGTTTTGTTAATGTTTGATTTACAAAATTGCTATATGTATTGCATAAATTTGTTACAGTTTTGTAGTGGACAATTTTTATGTGCTGTAAAAGAGTTGTAGATACCATGTGTGCAGACATGAGAGACAACTGTGTTTGGACTTATTCCCAGACATCCCAGACTGATCTAAACATCTGATTTTGATATCAGATGTTTTGCTTTTGAAGTCATTTTATAGAAATTATACACACTTCTAAGTCACTGGTTCGTTTTATGAATTCTATGTACGTGTGTGTGTGCAGCAGCTGTTTTCAACACTGATAATAATAATAATAAATGTTTCTTGAGAAGAAAATCAGCATATTAGAATGATTTCTGAAAGATCATGTGGCTCTGAAGACTGGAGTAATGACTGCTGAAATTCAGCTTTCCATCACAGGAATAAATGACATTTGAAATTGTATTAAAATAGAAAACTGGCATTTTAAATTGTAATAATATTTCACAATATTACTGTTTTTAATGTATTTTTCAGCCTTAATGAGCATAAGAGATTTCTTTTTAAAAACAATACAACAATCTTATACTGTGTCTGCTCAAACATATGTGGCATATTGATCTGTAACATGTCTGTCCCAGCATCGGCTCCAAAGTGTGCCAATATCTGTGTCAGAAAACTGGGCCAGTTCCAGCACAATGAGAAATATGATCCCCTATAGCATCTCCTGAGCTCATATTGGGATTTGGGATGGTATTTTTACAACCTGGCATTAAGAAACTCTCTTCTATTCTCATCTTATTGAGTACTAAATATGGTTTTGTTAATGTTTGATTTACAAAATTGCTATATGTATTGCATAAATTTGTTACAGTTTTGTAGTGGACAATTTTTATGTGCTGTAAAAGAGTTGTAGATACCACGTGTGCAGACATGAGAGACAACTGTGTTTGGACTTATTCCCAGACATCCCAGACTGATCTAAACATCTGATTTTGATATCAGATGTTTTGCTTTTGAAGTCATTTTATAGAAATTATACACACTTCTAAGTCACTGGTTCGTTTTATGAATTCTATGTATGTGTGTGTGTGCAGCAGCTGTTTTCAACACTGATAATAATAATAATAAATGTTTCTTGAGAAGAAAATCAGCATATTAGAATGATTTCTGAAAGATCATGTGGCTCTGAAGACTGGAGTAATGACTGCTGAAATTCAGCTTTCCATCACAGGAATAAATGACATTTGAAATTGTATTAAAATAGAAAACTGGCATTTTAAATTGTAATAATATTTCACAATATTACTGTTTTTAATGTATTTTTCAGCCTTAATGAGCATAAGAGATTTCTTTTTAAAAACAATACAACAATCTTACCAATTAGAAAGTTTTTAATGGGATGTTAATTATTATAATTTTATTTTTAGCTTGACAGCCTCAGTTTCCATTCACTTTGATGTATGGAAGAGAGCAGTATGAACAATCTGCTAAACTTCTCCATTTGTGTTCCACAGAAGAAAGTAAGTCATACAGTTTTGGCACAACATGAGGGCGAGTAAATTATGACAGAATTTTTATTTTTGGGTGAACTGAGGTCTGAGTCCTCTCAGATTCCTTAAAAAAAAAATTTAACATTCAAACTAGGGCTGCCCAATTAATCGAATTTCTAATCGCGATTACAATTATGGATGCCACAATTACGTAATCGTTCAAAGTGGCAATTAATCGTTCAAAGTCCACTTATGTTATTCTGCATGCTTAAGATGCGTTTTTTTCGTTCTACATGTTATCTTAAAGGGTTTTCCCATTATTTTTATTTTAGTTTTAGTATAACATTATAATACCATTCATATTTTAACTTTTTTTATTATTTAAAGAAGAAACCAATCCGATGTTTAGTTGACATTTGAGGCTTAATACTATAGAAAAGCACTAAAGGTTTTTCAGTTAGAGTGTTTTCAGCTTGTTTATTTTCATATAAAAATAACGCATGCAGTTGCATAAAACAATGGTATAAACATCATTCAATGTAAATTGTGATAATCATGATTAATAATCGCA
The DNA here is from genome assembly GCF_001515645.1 of Sinocyclocheilus grahami. Lineage (NCBI taxonomy): Eukaryota > Metazoa > Chordata > Actinopteri > Cypriniformes > Cyprinidae > Sinocyclocheilus > Sinocyclocheilus grahami. The sequence continues at coordinate 3,291,760 of NW_015505313.1, read as the reverse complement.
ATTACAATTTCAAGGGAATAATCGACAGTTATGATTTTTGTCATAATCGTGCAGCCCTAATTTAAACTGAAAATAAATAATGAATCTGCAATGTAAAAAGAATGGTGTCCCCTTGTGGCGCTACATAGTATCTCAGCATTTCATAAACTGACACTTGAGAGGGGAAGGGAGTGTCTCTTGGAAACTTGATGGCAAAAACATTATAACACTAGGAAGTGCAGGTCAGTGACCCGTTGTAGTGACATTCATAGAGAAAGAGGTGTGCACGTTTGTGAGTGCGAGATGTGTGTGTGCTTCCCTGAGCAGCTGTGTGTAGCACAAAGCCTATTTGAAAGTAATTACATTAATTAGACCGCATTAGAAGTGTTTACCACACCGTATGGACTGTAGGCCACCACACTAAATAAGTATGTGCTACTGTCCAACACGTCTGAAGAGAAGCTGAATCCAAATGACTGACTACAAACACAGTTACGAACCATTATTATAATACATATTAGGACAGTTGATTTTAGAAAAATGTACAATCATATTTGGTATAGTTCTTGCTTTACTGACAGTAGCACTTGAACGTAGTGAATGCACAAGTTTGTGTAAAACCTTAAGAACATGTTTTCCAACATGATTTGAGAATTATCCAAAGCGAATCAAGAACTGAATATTAACTGTAGGTCAATATGTTTTGTTCAGAGACATCTGTCTGCACATCTGATGTAAGTGAAGGGAGCAGCTTGCCTGGTGGATGGGATGAGATTTTAACACAGCCCTAAGAAATCAGCTATGTCGTCTGCCAAGAACTTGAGGCTTAGGCAACATTACACATTCTACAATCTTTCAATATAAGGCCCAAACTAAAACTTTGCTCTAAACAAGCGTGTGCTAAGACTGCATATGAAAAAGGATTAATATTACATGCAATATGTACACATATTTAGTGCTGGATTTAACTTCAGATGCAGTGGGTTTAATCTGAGCAAATTGGCCCACTGGCTTCTTGAGAATCAGATTTGGGTCAGTATGTTATTCAACATATTTACTTTTCTATTCCACAGAAGAAAGAAAGTCTTACCAGTCTGTAATGAAATCAGAGTAAGAAAATTGTGACAAATTTGACGTTTACTGTGAAATATCCTTTAAAGACAGCTAAAACCTAAATTGAAGAACATCTCATTGAACATTCCTGCATTCTCTTTATGGAGCAGATTATCAAGAAATCTTTCTTTAGTTCAGAAACACTTGCTGCTATTGTGTATCTCCGCACTAGACTTGTCATGGCCTGCCTCGTTCCAGACTTCAAACTGGGCAACACATTAAACTACACTTTAATCATCGCACTTCTACTTTTCGCCACCAAAAACTTGTCAAAACCCATCAAGGGTCTATCTCTGAAGTTTTAACACCTGCTAATACCACTGGCCATTCTTTGTTATGCCAACAGAAAATATAAAGTGAGAGAATAAATCTATCTTTGAGCACCAGCTTTTGCACTTAAGCTACAAAACAAATGTTTTTCTGATGAACAAGAGCAAACTAGATTTGAAGCGCTACCTTTCCAGTCTTGGCAGGATGGACTGAAAGTGTAGTTGGGGTGGCCCTGCAGTGGGACGCCCTTTCGAGCTGGTGGTCCTGCCCAGGGTTTTGGCACCCATAGTGCATCTTGCTGCTGATGTATTTTGGAGGTGAGGAGTCTGCGGCGAAGGCTGCCCTCCGTCTTGGGCTGGAGGTGTAGTTTGCGAGTATAAAGAGGAAGAAGTTCATCTTCGTCCTCATAGTAGGTCCTATTCCAGCATTTCCCAGCTGGTTCGGTAGAGAGGCAGTCTACGTATGCAATCATCCTGTGCTTGACAGAAGTATCTCAACTTCAGTCCAGGTTGGGACGTTCAACCACAGTTTCCCACATCCGCCCTTTTCCTTTTTATCTCCACAGAACCAAGACAACTAGCCGTCCAGAGAAAGCTCCACAAACATTAGATACCAGCCAGAGTTGGACAATATTCTACAAGAGAAAATCTGGGTTCTCCATAGACAAAATGTCAAACACGAATCAGTGAAAACACATCTAGTATGTTGTTGTCCTTTCGCTAACTACCTAAAGCTTTAGACTGAGGGAATACGCAAGTTAGCCTGCTTGTCTAATCTGTAAACCAGGATTATCCCTTTACATCCAAGTGCTGCTGAAGGCAGGCTTTGCACTACAGATGGTCACCTGGGAAAGGGTGAACAATAACACTGAACTAAAGGTGGTACAATTATAATTTTTACCTAAATGCTTACAAAAGGTATGTGGTTGAGAATGGCTGAGCAGATGAGAAGAGTTGTAACACTACTGTTCCCTTTGATCTCTTTTAGAACTATATATTTTTTCTTAAATGGGACGGTGTCCAGGACAATATTTTACACAAAGCATTTGCACATGCACTGTCTTATTTTTTATTTTATTTTATTGTTAGTCTATATTTTACGCATTTGTCCAATAATTCTATTAACCTTTTTTATATATTTTTTTAATAAAATGCGTAAAATCAAGTCGAATTATTTGATGGAGGTTGGTATAAAAAGTATCAATGTATTAATTTAATAAAAAATAAATAAAAAATTAAATACATTTTGAAAATACTATTTTTTGAAAACAATCTCACTAAATAAAAATAAATGCAATTAAATTTGTGTTGCAACCCCTGTGGGTGTGTTGTAACCAGTGTTGGGGAAAGTTACTTTTAAAAGTAATGCATTACAATATTGCATTACTCCATAAAAAAGTAACTAATTACGGTACTTAGTTACTTTTTATGGAAAGTAATGTGTTACGTTACTTTTGTGTTACATTTAAAATCTGGACAGGGTTTGCTTGTTTGTTTTTAAAATAAAAAAAGTTATATTTTTGGAAAATATAAAAGCCTTTGCACACCAAAAGTGAAATGAATAAGCCTCAGGCTGAAGGGAAAGTACATTTACGTCCGTACAGTAGAATGCAGAAGAAGAAATTTCAACACTTTTTGCTTATTATTATGGTTGAACTGGATCATCGAAGGTCAGAAGCAAAGACATTGCTTAATAGAATGGGATTAAATACAGAAAGGATATTTGTGTTGTTTAACATTTAATTATTGCAGGTTTGCGTCATATTCTGAGTTGCATTATTTTTATTCCTTTACTGAATCTGTTTTTTTTTGTGAGTGAGATGAATTAATGCATATTCATATTTATTTTAGAACTACAGTAATATCTTCTGATTTCTCTCAACATGGGGACAGGAGAGCTGTCAGTCAATAAATTGGGAAAAAAAGTAACTTGCATTACTTATTTGAAAAAGTAACTAAGATGTTCTCTTGTAAATTAAAAAGTAATGCGTTACTTTACTAGTTACTTGAAAAAAGTAATCTGATTACGTAACTCGCGTTACTTGTAATGAGTTACCCCCAACACTGGTTGTAACTATAGCACTCTTTGTGCCATGTAATTTACATGATTTAGGGATAAATTGTAGATTTCAAAACAACTTTAACTTGCAGCATATAGATGTGAAAAAAAAACTATGGGCCAGATTTACTAAACAGGGCAAATTAGCGTTAAAGCGCAATTCCATAAAAGAGCAGATGGGAGGGGTCAATTTTGCGGGTGATTTACTGACAAAGCGCACATTAAAGAACACACACCCAGATAGATCATTTCCATAATGACCAGTGCAATCTACCAAGAGCACCGCAAATTACCGCCTGCTTTTCCTATACATTTTGCGTCTAAAAGGGAAACTTCTACAAATGCATATTCAATAAGGTCAGGCTCAAAAATAACTGTACACGCCTTTTCAGAGCTAATTCTTCACTTCGCGTCTTTAGCCTGACAGTACTATTTTAACGGAAAAAAGTAAATCTGGCTCTAGATCAAAGTTTGAGATAAAGTAAGCAAATAGCTAAATATATAGCTAATAAATAATTAAATAGCTACTAAATAAACAAATACAAATCAACACATGACTGAGCCATTAAAGCAAAAAAGTGTTAAAATCAGGCCCCAGTGTTACAATTAGTCTTAACATATCTTCTTAAACCATCTTGAGTCACTTACACAGCTGTTTGTGACCATAAGAAGAGTAGAAACTAAGAATTAGAGAGGGAGAGAAATACGATATGACCAACAGGTCAGAAAGAGTATTGTACTCGGTTATCTCCAGCAAATGTAACTGTCTAAGTCCAGATAATGTGTTGAGGTTCAGGATGGGTGACATAAATCTGGGGCTGGAAAAACAAACAAAAAAAGTGACGTGACATGTGGCCAAGTATGGTTACCCATACTAGGAATTAGTGCTCTGCATTTAACCCACCCTTAGTGCACACACACCGTGAACACACCCCCGGAGCATTGGACAGCCATTTATGCTGCGGCGCCCGGGGAGCAGTTGGGGGTTCGGTGCCTTGCTCAAGGGCACCTCAGTCGTGGTATTGAAGGTGGGAGAGAGTGCTGTACATTCACTCCCCCCACCTACAATCCCTGCCGGTACGAGACTCGAACCCACAACCTTTGGGTTACGAGTCCGACTCGCTAACCATTAGGCCACGACTTCCCCTAAAAGAGATCCCTCACCCAAATAGATCAACAACACACTCCTAAATTGTATTTCAGCACTTTATGTTTGCATAGACAAGCTGGATATAATATAATCGTCCATTTCATCGTGATCAGATCAGATTAAACTCCACCTTGAGCTCAATTCTTTGGATGATCGCCAACGGCAGGAACTGGACCAGATGAGAATTCCAGCAACCAGAAGCTGTCCTGCCAATTGCTTAAACTTACATACAACCACCCTGTGGCCCAAAGAGAGCTTTTCACAGATATACTTTCACGTCCACATAAATCTAAGCTTATCATTTAACATGCCTGGCAGCAAGTGTTGAATGTATGTCCGTTCTGTGCTCTATGTTAACCTAAATGAGTTGAAGTTTACGCAGTGATGTGGCCACTTTGAGGGTTTATCGTGGAGCAGAAAATTCAGTTTTCCCAGAAACATATTTTGTTGCAAGCAGTAAAGTATGTGTTCGTGTGGTCATTGCTCACTGGTCTGCAAAGCATCTGGATCCACTTAATTGAATGAGCCATAATGCATTTGTGGAGATGCAGTGCAAATTTGTTAAGCTAAGAGATACTGAGGTTTCACAAATGTAGCACTTTTTGTGATAGAAGAAATACGAAACGGCATGTTTATTCTTTTTTTTTTTAGTTCGTTATGAATAAGAGCGAGAGAATGAGAAAGCCAAACCAAATTAGAAACCTGATAGAATCCCACTTTCTTCCAAATTTCTTATTTTTTTTAGATTACCTCTGTTTAAAACACTAATAATTTAATTACCCTTAAATAGTACACCTCAAAATGAATATCCATATTTATACTGTAAATAATAATGGTGTGATGCCTAAATTCACATCTGCAGTAGCATTTCAAAGCAACTAATTCTAGTTTTTAGTGTCTTAGTTTTAATTTATTTTGCCAAATACTACAACATTTTAATATCGACCATAACATAAAAATATGATCGGCTTATCCTATAGGCCAGAATTAAAAAACTGGAACATCCCTAATCTCAAATCAGGTTTTACACAAACTTGTGGAGTTCATTACAGCATAAAAGCTGCTGTCATTACAGCACAAGGAGGACGTGCACAAATGTACATGCTCCAGATTCCACTTCACTTGTATATATAGAGCTATCTACTGTATACATCCATGTCCAATATGGATTATTGGAATGCCAACTTAAAGCTGTTAATGACCTTCCCTCAGTATTCCAGTATTCAGACCACCAGTGTTCCCAGCTAGACTGCTATATACATAAATACGTAGATTATTGTTAGTAAATTTAAGCATTGTAAAATATTTGATGTGAACTTTCAATGTTGTAACTACACAGTAGTGCTAGTGCACCATATAATTCTTTTAAGCAATAAATAACTTGATTACAAAAGACATTTGTACAGTGCAAACATGCAGCCCATAAAACAAATTTTACAGATGCTCTTTATCACACACTCCTACGAAGAAGCATCTTGGAGGAGGAAACCATTTTCAACTTTAGGGGATGCTTTTGGACTACATTTCCAAATCCTCCCATCTGTCAATCTCTCAATGTTTTGTCCCTCATTCTTTCCACAGTGTTTTAAAGAATGCAGTAACATCCTGAGACTTTGATTCAACAATAAAATCATTAACTTCCTTGAACGGTTCCATCTTGGAATCGTCCCCTATGGCTTTTCTGAAATGAAGAATGACCGTTCTTTAACTATAATCTCAACCCTGAAAATATGTGCATGCCAAACTCGATGGTCTCCACCAATGTTCCAGGGATCAGACTCAGAATTCCACTAATGTGGTAGGGAGGGTCGGCTCCGCACACGCCTAGCGGCTGACATATCTGGAATGGCCATCATTCTTAAGGCTCCAGGCCAACCCTGGCTAATGTCCACGATTCATAACTGTCACAGGAACCGTGAATGCCTCGTATGAAATGGGAAAAAGTGCATAATGAGACATTCATGCTCGCATGAGATTCAAATCCAGGTGTTTTAACAATTAAGCCTGGATAATCACTCAGAGATTTGGAAAAATGATCATCGTGACAGCGGAGACGCCCATAAGACTCCATCTTCTGCATCTTCAGTCCAAAGCAAGCAAGAACAAGACAAAGTCCTCCTACTTGAACAGATATGTTGGGATGATTGGTCCTATGGGTTGGATCGCAAAAGGAGCAAGACAATAATTGGATTACGTCCAATCAGCTGCTCTGGCTCTTCTGGAAAACAGTAAAATGGAGAGAGAGGAGGCAGGTACCTTTATCTAGGTCAAGGAAGCTTCATTTATTTTAAAAAAAATCTTACACAGAAGAGCACTTTCAGACTTTTAAAGTGAATTACACTCCACGAAATACCAGTCCCAGCCTCCCACGAGAGTTGTCTCCACTTCTCATTTAAGTCACAGAGGGACGCTGATTTGATTCAAGACCTGAAGAGCAGCTGACTAACAGAATGCCCTTTTAGCTGCTCATGAGGGAGCCGCTAAACTGTCTCTCCATCATGTGACACTTTTAGAGAAGCCTGTGGGTTGTGGGTCACCGCATACATTTGCACCCGGTGATTACACCTCTGACAACAGGAGTCAGTCCATAAAGCAACTTTACTTTATGAGAGCAGATGCACTTACTTGGAGGCTGGTGTGCAGTGTGTTGGTGTACAATTAGCTGAAAAAGAAAAATCCACAAGGGTTTTTGAGCGAAGAGGAGGAGCGCTGCTGGTGTTGATATGAGTGATATGAACGCACTTGTTTTGGAGCTTGACTTTAAAACATGAGCCTGTCTCAACCCGCAGAGAACCCTCAGCTACAGGCTGACTGCATCCAAGTTCATGGTGCTGCTGCAAAAGGCAGATTTTTGTAAACAATACTGTTCACAGAACAATAAAGTATGCTTTAGGCCAGATTGCATGCAGTTTAGTGGATCTGATCTGTTACATATCTATTTCAATCTATTAAGTGGGGAAAATACTGAAAGAAAATGCACTATTCAACCAAACTAGCCAGCAAATATAATAGTTTTAATAAAATAAAAGTATGTTTATGAAGTTTAGTAGGGAGATTGGGGCTAGTTGTCACAATTTTTCTCAAGTCTCAAGGCCACAGTTAAAAGATAGTTAATTTAATGCACACTTTCTGTTTTGTGACAACATGCCCCATTAGCACTGTAGGAGTTGTCACAAACTTGCCATTATTCTTGACTTTATTGTTTTTTAAATCATAAAAACTATGAATAATGGAACAAACTAAATTTAGAGGAACAGCAAAAATGTAAAATTTGAAAAACAAAACAAAACTAACCATTGTTTTGATAAACATATTGTAACGAATAAATTAAAATTAAATTATAATGTGTGAAATGTGACGCATGAAAAATGACACCACTTAAACGGGTTCAAACTTAAAAGGGTAAAATTGCCAAAATTGCCAACCAAAACTACTTAAAATTTTTAACTACTGTCTGTCGGTTTGAAACCAAGATGCTACAGCAAATCTCTGTTAAATTAATAAAAAAATAAAAACAAAACAAAACTAACCATTGTTTTGATAAACATATTGTAACGAATAAATTAAAATTAAATTAAATTAAATTATAATGTGTGAAATGTGACGCATGAAAAATGACACCACTTAAACGGGTTCAAACTTAAAAGGGTAAAAATGCCAAAATTGCCAACCAAAACTACTTAAAATTTTTAACTACTGTCTGTCGGTTTGAAACCAAGATGCTACAGCAAATCACTGTTAAATTAATAAAAAAATTAATGTGATTTAAAACCTTACAGATGGTATGATAACTAGCCCCCTATGCATAACTTTACAATTGTTGAAAAAAATAACCATTTTAGGCTATTTTTTATTTTACCCTACTATCAAAACAGAAAAGAAAAAGGTCAGAAAAAGTAACTTTGAAGACTTTCACTTTGAAAATCATTGGCACTAACCAGTCATGACAAAAAGCACAAAATACCAATCTGACTTTTCATAACATGACCTTCAGGTCACTGGTGAATAAAAGAGGTGACCGGTGTCAAAAAAGAAAAAAAAAATCAGGTCACCATGCTGAGCAGATTATTTATGCTTGACATGAAAAATACACTGGATAACACAAAGTCACAAAATAACAGACAAGTAAACAGAAAAGAGAGAGAAAAAAGGGTGAACAAGAACAGATCATCCATCCAAAAGAAACACACACTTGGACAAACACACAACATTGCAAAACAAAAAGCTACTATATTCATGAATCATAGAGCGATAGGGCACACCAAAATAAAAAAGTACTTTTGTTGTTCCAAACCTCCATATAACTTTCTTTACATTAATACAAATGGTGAATTTTTGAAGAATATACTTTTCCATTATTTTTCATATGATAAACATAAAGGAGAATGGGATGTCAAGATCCAAACTGACAAAAACACCATAAAAACACTTCTATTGAAGCTTGAACGCTTCAGTCCTCATTCATTATAACTACACAGAAAAGAGCAGCCTGCACATTCTTCTAAATGTATTTTTCACATACAGGTTTGTAATGCCAATAATGAATAAATGATGATTCATTTCTATGTCTGACTGAACTATCCCTTTAAACTAAACACAAAGAATGTCATACACTATTTAAAGAGCAGATGAGGAACACAAAATGCCAGCACAGAGCCAAAACCACAAAGAATGACAAAGCTGCAACACTTGCAACTCAAACTTGCATTGCTAAAGAGAAATTTGCCATGGAATCACAGCTCGCTAGAGTTCATATAAAAGACAGATCAGATAAAAGTTTCCTCCTTCCTTATAAACAACCTCGCTCTCATCACCTCAAAACTCTGGCACGGTAACCGTAACTTTTCTGACAGATTCCCACTCGGCAGCCTGCGAGCCGCACTTCCTAGCAAGAAAACAAAGGAACCGGAGGAGAGAGCAGCGCTTTGAAACTGAGCAGGACGTTTAACTAACAGCTGAGCTCGATCCCCTCCCTTTGTTTTCAATCAGGGAACTCTTACACTCTGAAACTGCAATAACTTACGTATGTCTCCTAGCTGTTCTTTGTCTTTCTTCTTTCAGTTTTGAAGGTCTGACACTTACCTCTCAGACAGAACATGGTCTCCTGTCTCTTCCACTGTGTGTTGGTATTTGCTGGGAAGTGTGTCAAGAGTTTTGCAGCGCGCTGTCCTCACACAGCCCCCGTCCCTCCAGAGCACAAACACTCACACAGGTTCATAGACACTATCTGTAACCCCCTCCCTTGCTTTCACCCACGCATACACACACACATGGTGGCAACCTGCCAGCTCATGCGCCCTGGGAAAGTGTTATCCAACCCCATAGTCCTGCCGTTCCATAGGACTGACACTGCTGGACAAAGGACAGAGAGGTGGAGAGATTGTGTGTGAGAGAGAGAGACTGAGTGAATCAGGGAGACCCCCTCCTTCTCTCTCTCTCTCTCGTTTTCTCTCTTCATCCCCATCTGCAGCACTGCAGAACATTGATTGTTCTTAACTTGGCTGTCAGCAGTTCAGCCGTCGCTGGCTTTTGACACACACAAAGTTAAATATAGCTAAATCCCCTTGACTCAAATGTTTGTTACAGAAATAAAAGGTCATTGTCCTAGGCTGTCATCGACCGCTAATGCTTAGTCTAATAGCCAAAACACACAAAACATGCATTGTGTGCTGCATTTTGACCATGTCATGTGCAGTTATTTAATCTCACAACATCTGAATGCAAATACAGTATACCTGAAACAGATTCATATCTATAGATGTAATGTCCTTTTTTAAGTACAACTACTAGAATGTCATTTCTGTCAATGTAATAGTTTTGCCAATGCCAGTTCTGTTTTACTTTAACTGAAACACTGGTGTTGACTGTGGAGTGGGAATAAATAGGATGTATTGACTAATTAAATCAAACTGTTAACCTTGGACTCCTTACAAGGAAATCCCTGACTATCACAAGGTAAATCAAATCACGTTGCTGGGAACCTAGTTTTAAATTCTGCTGTATTTTAACTAAACCTGTGTGATAGACCTAATAAACACAGTTACGTGAGACTACAGACATTTTATTAAAATAGGGTGAATCTGTCAATCAATCAATTCCAATCAAAAAATGTTATGTGCATTGTGCAGGGAAATCTCAGTCCTATGACAGGCTTCTTTCTCTCAAAGCAAAACAATTTATTTTAATTTTAGTGTGACATACTGGCTACATGTTCTTAAAGTTCACCCATTAATAGACAAGATTTATATTGCAAATAAGTGCTATTCTTTGAACTTTCTATTCAAAGAATCCTAAATAAAATGTATCATGGATTCCACAAAATACTAAGCAGCACAGCAGTTTTCAACATTAATAATTATAAGAAATGTTTCTTAAGCACTAAATCAGCATATTAGAATGATTTCTGAAGGATCATGTGACACTGAAGACTGGAGCAATGGCTGATGAAAATTGAGCTTTGCCATAACAGGAATAAATTAAGTTTTCAAATATGTGACCCTGGACCACAAAACTAGTCATAACTAGCATGGGAACATTTGTAGCAATAGCCAAAAATACATTGTATGGGTCAAAATTATAAAATTTTTCTTTTATGCCAAAAATCATTAGGATATTAAGTAAAGATCATGTTCCATGAAGATATTTTGTAAATTTCCTACCATAAATATATTATTTGTAAATGTCCTACCATAAATATATAAAAACTGAATTTTTGATTAATAATATGCATTGCTAAGAACTTAATTTGGGCAACTTTAAAGGTGATTTTCTTAATATATTGATTTTTTTTTGCACCTTCAGAATCCAGATTTTCAAATAGTTGTATCTTGGCCAAATATTGTGTAATGGAAAGCTTATTTATTCAGGTTTCAGATGATGTATAAATCTCAATTTCAAAAAATCAACCCTTATGACTGGTTTTGTGGTCTATGGTCACATATATTAACACAGAGAACAGTTATTTTGTGTAATAATATTTTGTAATATATATATATATATATATATATATATATATA
>NW_015505313.1:3279077-3279392 GCF_001515645.1 Sinocyclocheilus grahami | reverse complement strand
GTGTGTGTGTGTGTGAGCGTGCACACTCATGTGCTCCACCAGCTTGGCTGTGTCTGCTCCAGCACAATTTCTGCATGCTTTTTCTTCAGGTGGAGCAAAATAAACTCCATCTGTTATGCCTCTCAATGTATAAGGCGATTTGAAGTGATATTAAACTGAACAGCTCCTGGCTAAACCACAAGATTCTCACACAACTCCTGTCTGATCTTCATAAGGCAACACTTTAGCATGGTCCACACGCACCCTATAAATAGATAAGGCAGATTAATCGCTTTACAGTGTCTTATTATCACTGAGCAGGGAAAGGCTCTTAGA
>NW_015505313.1:3275951-3277378 GCF_001515645.1 Sinocyclocheilus grahami | reverse complement strand
AAAAAAACATAAGTGTCCTTGACTTTATCACTCTTAAGTATTTTTTAATATCAGAATTGTATTTTTAGGTTATAGTTTGAGGTTATTTTCATGACAACTTTCCTTTTGGCAAGAAGGTTTCCATATAAACACATAAAAACAAAGTTTAGTTTGGGTTTGTATTTCAATGCATAAAGAAGCATTGAATAAAATGTAATGACACTTATGGTTTTCAGTAAATACTGGAATCTCTACAAGGAGCATGTGCTCAGACTGCAAAGTTGAAATGAAATGGAAATGCAATCTATTCCAGACAGACCATAACTGCGGTTTTACTTATGAGTTGGTCGACTCCACCCAAATAAACCAATGAATTCAAATTTCTCCTTCTCCACACACATACACATTCCAAAAATTAATGTTGGAGGTATTTTGAAAGGCACTTTCCCCACTAAAGCAGGACTAAACAACCCCAGGATCAGATGTTTTCAATTAGGATTAAATTGGGAAAAGGGAGCAGCAACAGCGGTGGAGTCGCATATTTCAACCATAAAGTCCAGTCATATGGCCTTGGCAAACTAATAAGCCATTAAAACCACATTAAGGGCACTTGTTGAACCATAACCAATGACCTTAACTGACACATTTTACCCTTGTGCCCCCTTTCACCTGCCATATACCTCCGTTTTATTTCTCTAGGTTGATTGTTTGTTTTTGCACAAAAATGCAATAAGGACTTTCGATCTGAAGTTCATTTAGTTTTCTTCTCAACGCTCTTTGTGGAAACAGACCAAAACCAAGGCAGTTTCTATTTAGAAATTATTATAAATAGATATATAGTCTTAACACCTTTCACAATATTCCTTCTACATATATTATTTATTGCATCCAGCTCAGAAATTCAGATAAAGACATTAAGACATTAATTTGTAGAAAGGTGATTCTAGGTGATTCTGGCCTACTTGAAAGCTGTTAAATAATGAATTAAATGGACTGAGCTGATTTGTTTTATATGGATCTTGCAAAGCGGCTTGATGAAATGATAACCAAAGACCATCCCAATGAGTATTTAACATTATTCATGCACTTGAGCTGATTTTGAAGAGCTCTTTCGACTTTGCTTTCATTTATAGAAGCCAACCAAAAAACGACAGCAGATATATTTTTGATCAAGAAGATGCCATATATTTTTCATACAACATGTCTACAATAGGCTGAATGCTTAATTTAAAGTTCAAGGAGACTTGTTCACAGATTTTCCCCTACAGGCTATAGCCAGTTGTTATGAGGTTCCTTTCACTCTATAGCCAGACTTCACAAACAGGAATCATTCGCAAAACCAGAAGGAAATCCTGAAGTCTGTCACTGTCCTATCTCAGCCATCCTCCCTCTGATATCTTCAATGATCATATCTTTGTTATTCCAGTATCACAGCTGTCACCACAGAC
>NW_015505313.1:3273619-3275941 GCF_001515645.1 Sinocyclocheilus grahami | reverse complement strand
TCACATAAGGTCACCATCTGTATCAGCAACCAATTTTACAGTAATATTTTAAAGAAATAAAGTCTTGACTGTAAGATATCAAATCGCAATAAACTTATAAACAATAAACACTAAGGTGGAAATGTCCTATACATATTAAATGGAGATTCTCAACCAAGTCAAATGCCAAAATATGAGTTCATGCAGTAAACTACCCTACAAACTTTTTGGAAGATCCTTTCAAAAATGCTTTTGACCACCCACTGTGATGGTGCAAACACTGACTGTTGATATACAGTATACTGGCCTTCAGATTATTACAGCTCCTTGTGAGGAATGAAGCTCATCTGTATATCAAAATTAATAAAAAATTATCAGTTTTTTGCTACTGTGAGACACATTTGATAAGACTAACATACATAGTCAATTGTCTATGCCTGTGTGTGTTTATGGTATGGGAGTATGGGTTGAAAACAATAACTCAAACTCGGTTAGACTGCACCGTGGCAGGGGTGTGATTCTTCGGTTCCAGACTTCCAGGTGTGAATCTGCTGGCTGACTGAGGGATTTAGGAATGTGCTGGATTTTTCCGCCAAGGAAAATCATATTTCTCTTTCAACCCGAATAAGCATCCCTCACTGACCTACTTCTCCACATCCCCATGAGATCTTTTAATTAGTCTGAAGTGAAGGGCAAACTGAAGGGGAATCTACACAAAAGACACCCACATGCTGAAGAAGAACGATTCACAGATACCGTTATCTGGATAACAATGAGTAGAATTCAGTCTTAAATGGATTAAAGCCTACAGTTATGCAAAACTTTTGGAATTCCCAAAACTTAATGAGCAAATAGAGCAATTTTGTAATTAAATAACAAATCTCTGTTGGAAAAAAAAACATCTTAAACTAGCCTAAGGTGATTTGCTGGTCATAACTGGTCTCCCAGTCTGGTCAGGATGGTTTTAAAGGGATTGGGAAACCAGCTTTGCTAACTTGGCCAGACTGGGAGACCTGCTTCAACCAGCTCAGACCACCAAACCAGCTTAGGCCAGCTTAAGATGGCCTTTTCAGCCAAGAATAAAAGGAAAATCATTCCAGTGCAATTGTTATAACATTTTGCAACTTAAATTCCTTGCAAATGTTATTCTGAGCTAGTCAGGCAAAACGGCCTCGACAGAAAGTTGGACTGAGGCCATAAACAGAAGGCAAATGATGTGAAACAGTAGAGACTGAGAGGCTTTTGCACTGAAAATGGGACTAAAGGCCAAGATGACTAGAATTCTCTCAATGAATACATCAGGCCCTGACCTCTGAGAGTCATGTTGGCGTGAACCCTTAGGAGTAATTTACTCCAACTCTGCCATGACTAAATAAACTCAATGACAAAAGCGCTTCAATCTCAGAGACTCTGCTCTCGGTGCCAAGCTGGATGTAAGTTCAGGGCCCCTTCGTCCAAGCACAAGACACCTATTGTTAAGGCAGAGCTGCCACAGGGCAGAGTAGTCCCTTAATGACGCTGAATGCACAGTAAAGTTTCCGTCTGTTGGATCATTCGATTCTGACATGGAATACTCAAATAAACTTTTACATCAGAGAAAGTAAAATCAAACTTCAGTCACATTATTGCACTACTCTTTAACTCCTCCATATCAACCATTATTACTCCCCATTGCCATAGTTCTTTGTTCTATGTAAGAAGTACCTGCCATTCTCCTTCCATTATTGTACTTATATTAGACCTCCTCCTTTTGTTCCATCAAATTAGATTCTTTGAGAAAATTGATGAGTTGAAATCTCACCTGACATGGTCTGCTCACTAGAGACTTTCACATCAAGCATGCTTTTAGTCCATCTCATGAATCCTGATATTGAAAATCAGACTTCTCAAAATCATCATGAGAGAGGCTTCCTAATACAGAAAGAATGAAAATGTAAAACAGGGGCATACAAACCATACCCAACCATTTCACGGGTAAATCTCATAAAGAAAAATCTAAATTCTGCACAAGTGCTAAAACATACAACAGCTTATATGTTATGCCTAGAGCTGTTACAAATTAGCCAGATTTCCTAATATGTAAAAAGATTTTTTACTAAACAACTTTACTGCCAAAATAATGTATTTAAGCATCTGGATAAAGTTATACACACTATTTATTATTATTAAAAAATCATCTATCAAATGTCAAAATAATGAAAATTTTTCATATTTCAAGGCTAATATTCTGTAATTAGGAAAACTGATGAAGAACATTAATTCTAAAGGTCATTATACCTTTCACAATATCTAATACAATCACTAATGATCCATTACCCTTCAAATTGCGCAAATTGAAATTGC
>NW_015505313.1:3271444-3273597 GCF_001515645.1 Sinocyclocheilus grahami | reverse complement strand
TTTTTTTTTTCGCCTTTACAGGTCGCCTGGTGTACGCAAATGTCACATGATCATTCTTTAATGTACTATAACCACGAAGAAACACCTCATACGTTTTAGTAGCATAACACTGGTTAATGCAAACGCCATCATTTCACAATAATTTTGTGCAAATCTGTAATGAAAACCAGGCTAGTGCTGTTTCTGTTTTGAAGTGCTAGAGTACATGAAATATGTCTATCTATTTTGGTTGTGATAATCATAGTTATAAAATGGTCCTGATATTGGTCATAAAAAGGAAAAATGTCTTATTTTTGCTTTTCTTTCAAATTTTGGAGTGAAATGTGTTCCAAACTCTCTGCATATAGGCTTCATGAAATTCTCTCTCATACCAAAGAAGCCTGATACTGGACTCAGTGTCAAGTTTACTAACACAGTTCCACCATAAACCCAAAATTAAATTAAAATGGAAAAGTAGTAAATAGTGTGTAAATACAAAGCCCTCTGCTTCCATTTACATAACTCACTACACAGAACCATTTCCCAACAACAACTTACAGAAAGGAAATACAGAAAGTCCAGAGCGTCCATAAAAATCTGTCATGGAATAAAAACAAGCCCACCAAGATGGACTTTACAGAAGTTCCAGTTGGAAATCTATTGTCTGGTTGAGAGAGATATGTGACACAACTGTCTAAACAACATGATGTCACAACAGTCAAGAGTGCAAAACTTTCCCATATGAGAGAAACAGCAGTGATCACGAGTTGTATTTCAGTCAGCGAGCTGATAAAAACACATTTAACAGAGCTAAATAAAATGTAAAAGTACATGTAAGAAGTTTTTCTCTTTGTCTTAAAGTAAAAAGTACAGCATATATTTTATAATTTCTAATCATCATTATTCATTTATCTCCACAGTAAAATGGTAATGATAAAGATAAAGTAACTTCATAATCCGCATATGTGTGCAGTGTAATAGTTTGTAGCAAATGTGTATTTTTCAAATAGATATCTACAATGCACCAAATATTGGCATTTTAACTCGACTCCATTCACTAAAGACTTGTGCCTTGAACTTCAAAGTTGTACATTAACTTGAAGCTTGTAAATAAAATAAAAATATTCAAAGAAAAACATTCTGATCCATTTATAGCCTATCGCTGGATAAATGTCCAGTATTTTGGATCCAGTATTTTCATATTTCCTTCAATATGGACTTCAGAGGATTTTAAACTGATACCAGATTTTCATGGATTTGAATAGATTCATACACCAAGGTTCCAGCTTTCAACTCTTAGGAACTCAAAGCTCTCTCCTCGTATCAAGTTATTGCCCAGCTGAGCAGAAAATAAAAAAATACAACAGGTCAATGTCCACTCCGTTTGCAGAGTGGAGGAAGGAGTGGAGGGAGAGTGGGAGGAAAAAGGAAAAGCAACTTGGAAAGAATATTAGCACACAATCAATGGGAAAAAAGTACATTTCCCTAATTATAATGAAGAAAATATATCACAAACAGACAAAGAAAGAGGGTGTGCATCCATATGGCTGTGATAAAAACACAATGTCAGTGAAAGCCTTCATAAGGACTGGACCAACATCTGGTTTCGACATGCATTCCCCCTGCAGACGAACTCTGAGGAATGGGTTGGAGTTTCTCTCTGAGGGAAGGAGGGAGGAGTAGGAATAAAACAGCTGGATTGCATACAGTCACACAATGTCTGTATGGTTTATATATTTCAGACCCAACAGTAAATATACTATGCTTTATTGCTGCTATTGTCAGAACAAACTAAATATGGGGGGCTGACGTGCAGAAACAATCATGTTTATGCTAAATGTTTAATTCCTTTGTGCATTATAACAAACCTCGACTGCATACAAATATATCAGGTACTGATTCATGTATTTACTCTGTGTGTATTTATTTTTTAATCAAAATGAAACTACTTCTTCCTCCGGAACAGAAAACTTTTTTTTTGATGGACATCACCACCATGGACATTGAAGGAGACATGTCCCATTCAAAATAATGGTCGATTAATATTGCTTTTTCCCCTTAATTGATTCTTAAACTTTTAAATTGGGTCACCCTTAATCTTATTTTGTTGCATCCCTGCCTTTAACCATAAAAATTATTTTTCAAGATCCAACCAATTTCCAATACACAAAATC
>NW_015505313.1:3266878-3270247 GCF_001515645.1 Sinocyclocheilus grahami | reverse complement strand
TAACACACTCTCAACAGGTAAATGATTTCATTCTTAAATTTAAATTTAAATACAAATTTAACTTTAAAATTGTATCTGGTTTTCAAACAAACATGTTCTTTTCTCTTCTTTTTTTTGATCACATGTAAGTGTGAGCAGCTCTGGCTGAGGATACCCTTCTTCTCCACTAAGTAAGTAACAGAGACATTGCATTTATAATCCATATTGCTAGAATGTTTTTAATAGTTATTTATTTATTACTAACAGAGGTTACACTCTAAAAAAGATGGCTCATTAGGCCTACTGATTTTCTGGAGTTCAGCTATCCAACTGCACAGACTGTCAACACACTCTCAGCGGGTAAATGATTTCTTTCTTAAAATGTCTATAATTTTTTACTTTCAAATTGTAACTGGTTTCTTACAAATCATGTCTTTTTCTCTTTTCAGCTTAAGAGAACATGTAAGTGTGACCAGCCCTGTTCAGTTAAGGATACTTCTCTCCTCTTCACCACTAAGTAACAAAAATATATTTAAAAAAAATTTTGTTTTGTTTTTACAAAACAAATAGAAGGAGACGCATTGTAACTCTGAACTCAATTGTGTATTTCAGATGCTGTCACATCCTACAACCTCGTCATCCGCAGAGAGAAACTGCCACTCAATCACACCAAAATACACATAATGATGGACTTACAGGCATCATAGAGGATTGTGAATATACTGTATTTCACTGGAACTTGGTCTTTATTTAACTATATTCAGTTTCTATTTTGTTTTACTTCTTTAAGTATTTATTTCTGTTCAATGTTAATTGTCATTCATTAATGTATTCCGCTAATAACTGTTGTTAGAGCACTGTCATTTTTGCTACAAATTCACATGTCATTAAAAAATAAAAAGTACCTAATTGACACGTTGTTGTTTTTATGTAAAACCCTAATAGACACTACAGGATATTGTAATACCAGGCAGATAGAGGAGTAAAAAACAATATTAATAAATAATATATACAAATAATATTAATAATGATATAAATATGTTAATATTAATGAAAATAAACGAAATTTAAAAGGTTATTTATAACACCATTAAGGTCCTATATAGCATTCTCAAAACATGGTTCTTTATGGAATCCTATAAAAAGGGTTCTATTTAGCACTAGAAAGGGTTCTGCTATTGTTACAAGCTGAAGAACCCTGTTTAGAACCATTTTTCTTAGTTTACTACTACACTCTACAAAATGCTGGGTTGTTTCAACCCAACTTTGGGTCAAATATGGACTAACCCAACTTTTGGGTTCAAAATTTGATGTAAAAATGTAACCCAACAGTTGGGTTAGTCCATATTTGACCCAATGTTGGGTTGAAACAACCCAGCATTTTTTAGAGTGTAGTCAGTATCCAAGTAACAGGTAACTATTCCATTGGTATTTGTAATAAATTGCTCAGTTCTGCCACTGAATTATATGGCTAAATTGTGTAGAAACACTTTTCATTTAAAAATTGCTAGTACATTTCACAAATAATGTCACACATTGAACTAAACATGACATTTTGAATGAGAAAGACTAAAATAGTTTCTTTTTACGTGTAGTATAGCCTACTTATTTCTTAGTTACTATAATCTGTTCCACATTCTGAATAAGTAGATAAGTAGGCCTTGTGGTCTCTAATGAATAGTTAATCTAATTTAGTTATGTAAAGAATACGGAAACAAACAAAACAAAAATCACCGGTTGCATACTAGTCATTTAAAAATACGTAATGTAATATAAAAAATAAATAGGCTACTAGTCAGTCGTAAGAAATATGCTTGCCACATAGTAGTTGAATACATGAAGGTATGCACTCACGGATTGTGCTCCTCTTATGCTTGAGATGTCGCACAGTGTCCTGCAGTGAGTCCAGCCTGTGCTGCAGCGCAGAAGCTTTATTGATGACCAGCGCTGATTCAGTCTGGATCTCTGCGAACATGTTGCTCGCGTGCCGCGACAGATCGGACAGCTGACGGAGGATGTTAATCAAAGTTTGACAGTTCACAGCATCCAGGGAAGCAAATACATCACCATTAACTTCCAGTCGTTCTCTGTTTATTCTGCCCAGGCTCCGGGGCTCCACTATTCTCTTATGAAACGGCATTTTTTCATGGAAAAGATCTATGTGTTTGTTATATTGCAATTAGTCCACTTGTTCTTTATTAGTGTCAAGTGTTGTTGTCCATACAGGCGTCTTAATCTGTTCTGCAAACATCCTGACATCCCGCCTCGTGATTCAAAGGATCCTGCCCTTATTCTTCTGGAAGAGTGCTTTGAACGCTTTTAAACTTTCTTCTGGGGGATCGGTTATCAGGACAGACTCAAACCCCGGAATCTGGAGAAGCCTAATATGAGGATCTGGAGTTTGAGCAGGACTGTGGATCTCACGCCAGCTTCTGATAAACTAGCATCACTTTAATTAATGGATGGGGAATTGCTTTTTTCGCAGTTACAGTAATTATTTTTTTATGGCATGACCAGAGTTTATTTTACTAATGATATCAGGAGAGAGAAGATTGATCTCTGACATTTGTCCAAATTGATAATGATGCTCCAAGTCGACAAGTTAGCCATTTGTGCATACTTTGTACCTTTACAGAGATAAGTTATACTTAACAGGAAGCACACTTTAAGAATACAATATTACAGTAACGAAAGTGTTTCATTACTTCATTTAGCAGGAAACCTAATTGGAAAGGTTTACAATAATGTTATGCAGGTAAAGTGCGCCCTCGTGTGGCATTTTGTTTGGAAATGTTATATCTTTTCTTTTCTTTTCTTCCCCTGAGCCAGAGAGAATAACAAACGTACAAACTTCAATTTAAGGCTAAACTAAAAAGTAGCTTTTGTCTCAAGTTCATGAAATACTTGGGTTTCCAGAAACATTCTCTGTCAAAGTAATTATTTCCATGAGATTCATATCTTTATATTGCTTATATATTGTCTTTATATTGCTATCGATGTTACTTTTTCTGTATGCTTAAGGTTGAGGTTTTATAAAGTAATATGTACATAAGAAGTCATTCATCCATATGTTCATTTTCACTTATTTTCTTTTAGAAAACTTAATTTGCACTGGCATAAAAGAGCAGGAGGTTAGGAGAACACCATTATCGTGATTAGGATTAAAATATATATACTGTACGATCCATATATAGACACGATTGAAAATTAGGCTATATTAAGTTTTGTTTTGGTTAAATAAGTCATTTAAATATGGAATATATTGCTGTAAAACATATTAGTATTTAGTCATTGTGAATAGAAAACAAGATAGAGACCTATTTCTGGAGCCCATTTGTGTGGCAATAAAGAATTTATTGTTTTGGATAGATAGATAGATAGATAGATAGA
>NW_015505313.1:3239392-3266113 GCF_001515645.1 Sinocyclocheilus grahami | reverse complement strand
GTTGGGTTGAAACAACCCAGCATTTTTTAGAGTGTAGTCAGTATCCAAGTAACAGGTAACTATTCCATTGGTATTTGTAATAAATTGCTCAGTTCTGCCACTGAATTATATGGCTAAATTGTGTAGAAACACTTTTCATTTAAAAATTGCTAGTACATTTCACAAATAATGTCACACATTGAACTAAACATGACATTTTGAATGAGAAAGACTAAAATAGTTTCTTTTTACGTGTAGTATAGCCTACTTGTTTCTTAGTTACTATAATCTGTTCCACATTCTGAATAAGTAGATAAGTAGGCCTTGTGGTCTCTAATGAATAGTTAATCTAATTTAGTTATGTAAAGAATACGGAAACAAACAAAACAAAAATCACCGGTTGCATACTAGTCATTTAAAAATACGTAATGTAATATAAAAAATAAATAGGCTACTAGTCAGTCGTAAGAAATATGCTTGCCACATAGTAGTTGAATACATGAAGGTATGCACTCACGGATTGTGCTCCTCTTATGCTTGAGATGTCGCACAGTGTCCTGCAGTGAGTCCAGCCTGTGCTGCAGCGCAGAAGCTTTATTGATGACCAGCGCTGATTCAGTCTGGATCTCTGCGAACATGTTGCTCGCGTGCCGCGACAGATCGGACAGCTGACGGAGGATGTTAATCAAAGTTTGACAGTTCACAGCATCCAGGGAAGCAAATACATCACCATTAACTTCCAGTCGTTCTCTGTTTATTCTGCCCAGGCTCCGGGGCTCCACTATTCTCTTATGAAACGGCATTTTTTCATGGAAAAGATCTATGTGTTTGTTATATTGCAATTAGTCCACTTGTTCTTTATTAGTGTCAAGTGTTGTTGTCCATACAGGCGTCTTAATCTGTTCTGCAAACATCCTGACATCCCGCCTCGTGATTCAAAGGATCCTGCCCTTATTCTTCTGGAAGAGTGCTTTGAACGCTTTTAAACTTTCTTCTGGGGGATCGGTTATCAGGACAGACTCAAACCCCGGAATCTGGAGAAGCCTAATATGAGGATCTGGAGTTTGAGCAGGACTGTGGATCTCACGCCAGCTTCTGATAAACTAGCATCACTTTAATTAATGGATGGGGAATTGCTTTTTTCGCAGTTACAGTAATTATTTTTTTATGGCATGACCAGAGTTTATTTTACTAATGATATCAGGAGAGAGAAGATTGATCTCTGACATTTGTCCAAATTGATAATGATGCTCCAAGTCGACAAGTTAGCCATTTGTGCATACTTTGTACCTTTACAGAGATAAGTTATACTTAACAGGAAGCACACTTTAAGAATACAATATTACAGTAACGAAAGTGTTTCATTACTTCATTTAGCAGGAAACCTAATTGGAAAGGTTTACAATAATGTTATGCTGGTAAAGTGCGCCCTCGTGTGGCATTTTGTTTGGAAATGTTATATCTTTTCTTTTCTTTTCTTCCCCTGAGCCAGAGAGAATAACAAACGTACAAACTTCAATTTAAGGCTAAACTAAAAAGTAGCTTTTGTCTCAAGTTCATGAAATACTTGGGTTTCCAGAAACATTCTCTGTCAAAGTAATTATTTCCATGAGATTCATATCTTTATATTGCTTATATATTGTCTTTATATTGCTATCGATGTTACTTTTTCTGTATGCTTAAGGTTGAGGTTTTATAAAGTAATATGTACATAAGAAGTCATTCATCCATATGTTCATTTTCACTTATTTTCTTTTAGAAAACTTAATTTGCACTGGCATAAAAGAGCAGGAGGTTAGGAGAACACCATTATCGTGATTAGGATTAAAATATATATACTGTACGATCCATATATAGACACGATTGAAAATTAGGCTATATTAAGTTTTGTTTTGGTTAAATAAGTCATTTAAATATGGAATATATTGCTGTAAAACATATTAGTATTTAGTCATTGTGAATAGAAAACAAGATAGAGACCTATTTCTGGAGCCCATTTGTGTGGCAATAAAGAATTTATTGTTTTGGATAGATAGATAGATAGATAGATAGACAGATAGACAGATAGATAGATAGATAGATAGATAGATAGATAGATAGATAGATAGATAGATAGATAGATAGACAGATAGATAGATAGATAGATAGATAGAAAAGGACGTCGCGTAGATTGAATGTGATGTTTTGTAGCTAGTGAGGGGGCAGCAGTGTTGCACTGAAACACTCTCAGCTCCTCCCATCATCGGCTCTAAAAGGCTCTTCTGCGCTCAGCGCTCGCGCACGTCCCGTCGTCAGCCATGTTTGTCTGACAGCGTCGTACAGCAACAGGTTGTCAAAGATTCTCAATAAAACACTGCAGAAATTCTTTGAAGAAACCCTGAAAGCACGATTGTCATCACGTTAATTCAGAGGACAATGGAAAAGGATATGTTTTCCTCCCTGGAGATTTCGCAAAGTCAATAATGCTGTTGTGTAATGTGAGTACCTCCTGTAATACTGCTCAAATGTCTGCCCATTTTAGTAGTTTGTGCTTTAATCACACTTTGTAGCTAGTTAGAATATAGTTACAATACTTATTATACAAATACCGTCTATGGTAACTTACATGTAACGTTGGAACATTTTCTGCTGGTTATCATTTGGTTTTGCAGTAGTTGTGTGATGAGTTGGGGAAAGTGTCCAGTTTCACACTCTTCAAAGTCCTTCAGAGCTTCATATTACAAATATTAGAGCTCATTGTGAGTCACTTCATGTGAAAGACCTGATTCAAAGTGCTTTCGAACATACTTTCTTCACACAAACCTGCCAGACGAGTGGCAAAGTCGTCTGTCTGCCTGCCTTTGACCCTCAGAGCTACACTGCCTAGTGGAGTTAAACAAAATAGCCTACGTTTAAGTGATATTTATTCGCTTTTGTATTATATTGCTACAATGATTCATACGTGACAATTGCCGGTGTACCGACGAAACATGCTACCTATCAGATTGTGCTACCAAAAATATATTTGCATTGTTTTAAGGGTAAGGGTAGGTATGGACATTTAAATAAAAAACACTCTTCAAAGTCCTTCAGAGCTTCATATTACAAATATTAGAGCTCATTGTGAGTCACTTCATGTGAAAGACCTGATTCAAAGTGCTTTCGAACATACTTTCTTCACACAAACCTGCCAGACGAGTGGCAAAGTCGTCTGTCTGCCTGCCTTTGACCCTCAGAGCTACACTGCCTAGTGGAGTTAAACAAAATAGCCTACGTTTAAGTGATATTTATTCGCTTTTGTATTATATTGCTACAATGATTCATACGTGACAATTGCCGGTGTACCGACGAAACATGCTACCTATCAGATTGTGCTACCAAAAATATATTTGCATTGTTTTAAGGGTAAGGGTAGGTGTGGACGGGTAGGGGTAGGTATGGACATTTAAATAAAATTAAAATAAAAAAGCCTCAAACCACATGAATAAGATGCTGGTAGCATTTTTCGCTATCGATTTGTGCTACCTATCTTTTTAATGGGAGGTAGCACAATCTGAGCGGGTAGCACAAATCGTCAGAACACCAGAACATGATCTAATAGATGATGATGATGGTTGTGTTTCAAAACTTACTGCGTTGCCTAACTAGACAACATTTTTGGCCATCATGGCCAATGCTCAGTGTTTCTGATCCTTTCATTGATTTGCTGTCTTTTTTGTTCCATAGATTGGACATCATATTGATCAATTTGCACCTGATCTCTCTCTTAATAATATGCTGTAATGTGCTCTATTCTGTAAACATTATATAACATTACATAACATTCTTGTTGGGCTTTTGAATTAGGGCTCTTTTAAATTAATAGTAATGTAGTTGATTCTTTTTCAGTCTTTAAGGAAATGTCCTTTCAAACTCTGGATCAGTGAAGGAGAATGATTTGTCAAACCATAATGACTGATTTTTGTCCTCTGTTTTCAGGTGAATGGTCACAAGCTTGTTCTATGAGATTTATGTTTATCTACCAAATGTATATTTTATGTTAGAAATAGTTTGTTTAACATGGTTGTTCAAGATCATGTGTACTTTTTGTGCCCTTCATCACAAATGCTCAAAACAGCTCATGTTATCTAAGCAGAATAATGAACCGATCCATTCTGCCAGTGTAATTGTGTTAGAGCCGCCGGCCAAATGATTCAGTTACAACCTGGAAAAAATATTTGCTTTAAAAACAGACAGTTGGGAATGTTGGGCATCATTATATACAGGGTTAAAAAAACAAAGGATGCCACAGAGCCAGTGTGATACTATGATAATGTCTTGTATTTGTTGATCACGTGCGTGTTTTAATGCACTGCGAACTTGGTGTTAGGTGCTGTATTGAACATTATACATCTTAAACTATGTCACCAAACTAAAGTTATCTAGCTCTAGCACAGATGAGGATTTTTTTGAAGAATGGTCTCTGATAATGTTGAAAGCATCAGATTATGAAAGATTGAATATGATAAACCGTTTTTTTTTTCATTGAATACCATTTGAATGGTTAATGAAAAAATAAATTTTATTCTGGCACAAAAAATATGTTGCTGAAACGGTGCACTTATTGTTAACTAAAACAATTAAAAATTGATCATTGAAATACAACTGCAATAAAATAATAAATGGCAAAAGCACGTAACAAGATTAATAACTTCAAAATTAAAATGAAAACTGAAAATATAAAAATGAAAGCTAATTCAAAATGTTAATAAATACTATAATGGTATATAAATATATAATGCTAAAATATATATGTACTAAAATAACACTGGCTAAAAATTGCTTTTTTTAAACATAGCTACTTGAAGTACAGTCAGGGAAATGTTGGCAGGGCAAGTAAAAATGTGAACTCCTGGCCCGATAACTGTGCTGAACATATCTTTTTTTGTTGAGCCCTGATGTAGGTTCAGTGATGTTTTAGTAGCGTGATGTTTATTTACAGTGTATATGCTTTCTTGCCAGCTGTCTGTCTGTTTGTTCAGACTTCCCTGACGTGACCTTCTGAACATAAAGCCATCAGACAACATCTCTCAGAATGTGGAAGAGCTCTGGTATACTTGAAATCTGTCAAACAGACATATTTCAGTTAAATGGATTACGTTTAATAATGCAAAACTAAAATAACATAATTGACAAATAAGCAAATATAATTTAAGTAGTATAGGGAAATGAAATTGGTACCAAGCATCTCTGGTAATATTGCCAGAGATGTTTTTTTTTTTACATAATCAAGGCTCCACGTTCTCATCTACAATCGATGCTTTCATTTTATGAGAACTGAGAATTCAGTGGCAAGCACAAAAGTGAAAGGTCTGACACACAGACAGGGTTTGTTGGTCTTAATGTGGCTTAATGTCCTCTGCGACCACAGGGCTGTGAGTCCAGAGCATTTAACATTGTTTGAGACCTGTCAACATCCTGTTTCATTTTTGCTTTCCACCCACTTCCTTTGTTCCTTTGTGGCTGTTAAATCATACACAGGGTGGAGGCAGGAGGTGGTGGGACATGCCCAGCTATGAACTCACAGTCTGTCTTTGCAGTTCTCACATCGTACTGTACACGTCATTAAAATAAAGTGAGTGAAGGAAGAATGACACAATTACATTGTGCTTTTCTCTGTGATTCAGTGTTTCCATAGAATTCATACAGTACCAACGAATTTGACATTATAATTGGCAAGCAAATGATAAAATAGTGGAAAGAAATATTTTATTTTTAAATGTTTTATTAAAGGGGTCATATGATGCGATTTAAATTTTTCCTTTCTCTTTGGAGTGTTACAAGCTGTTCGTGCATAAAGAAGATCTGTAAAGTTGCAAAGACTAAAGTCTCAAAACCAAAGAGATATTCTTTATAAAAGTTAAGAGTCCGCCACGCCTACCTAAAACGTCTCGTTCTAACACGCCCCCACATGTCTATGTTGCTATGTGGGAAGATTTGCATAACGCCGCCCAAATGTTCAAGCAAAGAAAGAAGGCGTAACTTTTATTCTCGCTGTAGTTTTGTTGTTGCCGCCGCTAGGGCTGTCGCGGTGAGGGAATTTCCCTTGCGGTAATTTTGAGTGGCTCAATAGCGCGGTATGCGGTTTTACCGCCATAAATATGCATATATGCATATATGCATATATATATCGATATCGGAATTATATCGTATCGAAATTAAGAAATATATCGTGATATAAATTTTGGCCATATAGTCCAGCCCTAGTACACATTGTTATCATTACTAACTTGTTTAATATTCAGTCCACATGCATGAAGTGAAAAACGAGAAGGGCATAACCTTACGAAAAAATAAAACACGGAAAAATCTACTTTGTTTGGTCTTCCAAAAGAGGACGATATGGCTTCATCGTGCCTGGAGCTGATCCGCGCTGGTTGCTGAGGAAATACTACAACTTCGTGCTGTGGATCGCCGGATCGGCTTTCACCGTGGATGAAGCGGAGTCCAGCCCGGAGTCGCCACATGTCCTTCCAGACTCTCCTTCGTCGAAATCGCCGGCCGCGCCGTTCTCAAGCCCGCCGTCTCTGCTCACTCTAACCCTCCCGCCGTTCCTCACGCACAAAATAATGTTCTTTTTAGCAGCATCATATGACCCCTTTTAAGAACTGAATCTTAAACTGAATCGTTAGTGGATATTTGCTATAGATTGATTCATGCAAAATTTGACCCAGCTGCAAATAACATGCAAAGCCACAATGAAATACCATTGGTCTCTCAAAGCTCTCAGGAACACAGCGGTTTTGAGTGATTTCCCTTTGACTCTATATGTACTGGAAAGAGAGATTTTCAGTGCATGCAGTTTCTAATTTAAATAGTTATTCTCATTAAAATATGCAGTTTGTCCAAGATCATTTAATTTTAATTAATTTAATGTTTAATTTTTTTAATTAATATTTTTATTTAGCAGTGACTCATTAATTTAATCAAAAGTGATGGTAAAGACTAGGGATGCTCCGATCCGCCTTTTTTGCCTCCCAACCTGACAGAACTGGAGAGGATCTGCAAGGAGGAATGGCAGAGGATCCCCAAATCCAGGTGTGAAAAGCTTGTTGCATCTTTCCCAAAAAGACTCATGGCTGTATTAGATCAAAAGGGTGCTTCTACTAAATACTGAGCAAAGGGTCTGAATACTTAGGACCATGTGATATTTCAGTTTTTCTTTTTTAATAAATCTGCAAAAATGTCAATAATTCTGTGTTTTTCTGTCAATATGGGGTTCTGTGTGTACATTAATGAGGAAAAAAAATGAACTTAAATTATTTTAGCAAATGGCTGCAATATAACAAAGAGCGAAAAATTTAAGGTGGTCTGAATACTTTCCGTACCCACTGTAAGTATATGCTATAAAATTAAAAAATTTTTTTTTTTAAATGTATAGCATATTTTTTAATAAGGCAACAACATATGATAGATACGATAGAACAAAACAAATACAGTGCAGCACGAACTGATTATGTCAGTCTATGAGCATGAAGCGCTTACAATGTGTGCACATTGTTAGCGCTTCGTGTTAAAAAGTGCAAAGCACAAAGGGAAGAGAAATTGATGCGTAGTGTATTATATCTGTGCAACAGTTATTGAGCCTTTCTTTTAACTGTTTTAAATTTCAGTTACTGTGCACGTTAAAAACAATAGTCTTTTCTACGCCCGTGTTTTGTTCTCACAGACACCCGGTAGCAAGTAACAAAACATTAAACTCCAGCAAGAAGATAAAGTCCTTTTTGCAAAATCATAGACATGTATTTACAAATCAAGTATAATGGGAACACAGAATGATCTTGGAGAGAGCTTTACCGAGCTGACTGCTGTAAGTTAACCGAACGCGTCCAGGGTTTAAACTTTAAAGGCTGAACGAATGACTGACAGCCACACCGGAGAAAGGAGTTTGTGTGAACTTTAATGTAAGAACTTAAATATTCATATGTAGCTCACATTAAGCTATCATATGGCTTCAGAAGTAACACAGAATAATTCGCACAATCGAAAAAAATAAAAAATCTCGGATTTGGATTGGCCCTCTCTGACCGATACCCGATCCGAGAAAAATGGCACTATCGGAGCCGATACCCGATATGAATATCGGATCGGCGCATCCCTAGTAAAGACATTTCTAATGTTACAAAAAAAATTAATAAATGCCATTTTTCTTTCTTTTCATCAAAGAATCCTAAAAAGGCATTGTTTCTACTAAAATATTAAGCAGCACTTAATACACATTGTTTGTAATAATGATAATAATAAAAAATGTTTCTTGAGTAGCTTTGCCATCACAGGAATAAATTACATTTTAAAATATATTCAAATAGAAAACGGCTATTTTAAACCGTAATATGTCACACTATTATGACTTGATGAGCATTAGCAATTTCTTAAAAAAAAATTTTTTTTAAATCTTACAGAACCTGACCTACCTAATATTTGCACAGATTTGTGTCATGGCATTAAACGCAAATAAATAAATCACTCAATCTGTCCATCACTCTCTGAATAAAAGAAAAACCACTGCCAGTGTGTTCGATGAGGAGAGAATAATAGAAAAGGGAGTGATATGACACACATGACAAGCATGCCCTGTCTGAGGGCTTTTCTGGAAGCTTGTCCTGTCTGACTGCATTCTGTTTCTCTATCCACCTTTTTCCTGGGTGCGCTGCTGTAAAAAGGATTATGGGTATAACTTCCGCCGGAAATAGTAGCAGCGTTGACTGAGTTACACTGACGGTGAAATGTTTTGTTTATGTGCGGTTTGAGCTGGTCTTGTTGCTGTCTACATCTGCTCTGAAGCTTAGCTGAAGAAGACCTTCTGTCTGCAGCTGAAACAGTGGTGCCATCACTGATTAATTGCTATGGCTTACAAACTCAGCATGGTTCTTGAAATGCTGGGGGGGAAGTTGTTAGATCTGAAGGTAATGATGATGGGCCTGGATATGTGTGGCCTGGTCTATGGCATTTAAAGTTGATGTGTTTTGCCTTCCTTAGCCCTACATTCTTCCTCGTGCCTGCGTTCCACTTCCTTTGCACATCAGTACATGACATGCCTGTCTTGCCTTGCCTGACTGCATTCTCTACCTCTATAGAATAAATAAGTCTTTCTTGCTCTTTATTTTCTTGCCTCCCTAGGAATGTAGCTTTTAGATGTAAAATTCTAGTTAGCACTCAGATTATGCTTTTACTACTAGCCTAATACTAATGGTAATACTAATAATATAGTACAATCATCATCAATCCCACTTCATATTAAGTGTCTTTAACGACTATGTGCATATGGTGAGAATTTTTTTTTTTTTAACCCTTTTTTTATTTTTTACATTTGATGCCACTGGGGTTTGATTTGGGTAAGGCTGGCACAGGTTCCATGGTATGGGTAGGTTTAAGGGGTATGGTTAACAGTGTAATTTTAGATGTTTTATAATTTTGATGATAATTTTAGTTTTTACAGTGTAAAAACGTATTTACACAATGCACAGTTCATTGTATCAAATGATACATTTAAATGTTAGTACATTGTCGTTAAACACAGTTTATTTAAAGTGAGTCCTCATCATCCTTTTTTTGTTTTGTTTTTTAATACATGTATTTACTGACCTTCCACATTACTGCAGCTACGTGACTACATGAGCGCCCTGGACCTGCGATACATGAGCACCCTGCCGTCTGTATGACACCTGACGTAGTCACTAAAACCCAAGCTTTATGGTGTGACACATTCAGGCTTTGACTTGGCTCTACATCAGCTTTTAAGTACACAAAATCATTGCCCACATCTTTGAATAGCAAACGACCTACTTTATTACTGTGAAGGTATTGGTAAGCCTCTGAGCTTTTCAAAATGCCCATTGCCTTACCGTCACAAGCAATTGAATCAACAAAGTAGCTAAAAATGCTACTGTACGTTATGCGCGGCCACTTTTTTAAAAATCGTCTTCACATTCCTCTATTAAGGAAGGGCCGGGTATATTGATGTTGTCCTTTATAAGTTCTGTCTGCGTGTGATTCCACATCTTGCTATGAATGAATGAGTAGCGACACTGTAACTGCAGCGAATGATTGTTTTCGTCGTAACGGAAGTTCCACCCATAATTCGCGTAAAGCATCATGGGGCGTAGGGAAAAAGGTGGATAGACCTGCTCCCACAGCCCTAGCAAATACTGCCACACATCACTTCCTGTCAGCAACTTTCTCCCTGGTTTTAATGTGTGTATATTCTGTTATCAGTAATTGGTTTTGAAGACCTGACAGCTGTCGGATACAGTACAACTGGTCTGTTAAATGACTTATGATTAGTGGTAGTCATATATTAACCAAGTTGATGTTTGGACTTTTTGGGATCGGCCGATATACAAAGATATACTGACCACTTAATAGGGGTGTATAAAACTACAAATTTTCATAAGTGTGGGTGGTCTGAATGACTAGTTGACTAGTTTGTGGTGGTCTTGTATAATTAGGCTGCATGTTGTCTGCCAGCCCCGTCTGGTCAGATGTGTTTCTCAGGGATATACAGACACAAAGATACAGCCCTTCAGTATTCAAATAAACTAATAGTTTTGTATTTGTTCAGCCTTTTTTTTCCCTGTGGCAGCTATATATAGCAAGGCTGCATTTATATGACTGAAAATGTAATTTATTCCTGTGATTGCAGAGCTGAATTTTTGGCATTATGTGTGTGTGAATGAAATGTAATGCAGATAAGATCTACAGTATATGCCTGTTTTTGTACACGCATATAAATCATTGTCCATTATGTCTGTTTTGGTCTCTGTCTGTACTCAATTCACCCCAGTCATATATAATAATTACCTGCCATCTTGATCTTTTTTTCATGCGTACAGTACAGAGATGATGTCAGACTGTAATTGATTTAATGTGTGAATCAGAGTTCTTGGCTGACTCCCATTACTGACTAGTGATCAACCGATATTGATATTTTATAACCGATACCGATAGCAATTATTTGCGCGTTTATGTGCCCGATAACCGATATTCAGAACCGATATTTATTTACTGTTATAAAGTAAATAAATGACTGAGTGAAGTAAGTCCATACTTCACTTTGGGTTTTCCTCCTTTCAGCCATCTTAAAAATAAAAAAAAGTACATGCGGTGGCCGTGCTGGAGCATTTCCTGAGCATCAACCCGGGCAACACTGTTGTTGTTGTCTCCTCTCCCCTCAGACGCCGTGGTGCAATGGCGTTTATCGGTGAATCCGATATTACAAAACCGATATCCGATTATTGTAAAACGCTTAAATATCTGGAAAAATATCGGTAAATCGAAATATCGGTCGATCTCTATTACTGACTCCCACCACTGACATTTACCAGAAGCATTATTATTTAGTAAATTTGCAAGGGTTATATTATATGATTTCATCTAACAATGTCAGGCTTACAGGAATAAACCTAGATAGCGCTTTTATTTCCTTATACTTACTACGACATTATTAGGAGAGCTAGAGCGACAACTCATCACAATTTTTGTCCATTTAAATATTTGCATCTGCACCAATTTGCATATTTTTGCTCCGTTTAGGCCTTTGAATAAAATGTTTTTCCTCCTTGAGTGTGAGCTTTATATTCTACTGTATCATACTGTCTCCATTAAAAGTTCTGTTTATTAGGTTTTCCTGGCTCTTATTTCATGCGTCAGGCTTTGCAGGGTTAAAGTGTTGTTTCCACCCAAAGTAATGATCAAGCTTTGATTGCAGTGAAATCAGTTTCTGATGTTATTAGGAGGAGGATATTGATGCAGTCAGTCATAAAAGTGTCATTGTTTATTAAGATTTTGCACAGAGCATTAGTCTGTTGAAAACATTTGTATGGGGGGTTTGGAGCTCTCATCTCCTCCCTCTCACCCTTCACACATCCTCTTCTCTCTCTCTTTCACTCGGAGAATGCAGGATGGAGATAGCGACAGCCCTGCACTCCCCTGCCTGCATTATTAATGAGTGGACATTTCTTCTCTCTCTCTCTCTTTGTGTGTGTGTGTGTGTGTGTGTTGCAGATGACTGAGCTAGCCAGCTGAGACGAGGAGATCAGGACCGCTCTCCTCATATCCCTGCCACCTGCAGTCATGAATGGTAAGAGCTCTGCTTTATATTTCTATGTGTGTGTGTGTGTGTTTACCCACGTGTCCCAACCAGCAGGCTGTGTGTGTGTGCACAGAGGACCTTTAGCCTCATAAATGCACTAGAACATGAGTTCTTTCCTATTTATCATGTCTCGTTCATATTTGTGGTGTGTGTGCAGGTGCTACACTGCTCTCACACACTGCAGCATGCGTTGCTCACACACCAGCGGCTCTGACCGTCAGCTTTCATTTCTGCCTGTCAGCAGCCCATCTGTCACACTGACACACTGACACCTCACTGCTTATTGATTTAGCTTTTTTGATAACTGACTTGTGCTTGTTAAATATACATTTTGAAGATGTTTTCTCAGTAGCTGTACATTTGAATAACATTTATCGGGCCACCCTGTAAATGTTTCAAGGGATGTTGTTTATTGAAAGTTTAGTTTTATAAGACATCAGTGGCATGTCTGCCTTTTCTTTTGGAGAATGGTTGTTTTTAATAAAGATATAAATTAATGAATAAAAATGAATGTGTTAGGATATTCAGACAATTTCAGCCAAAATGTCTGCTGTTCTCCTTGTTTTGAATAAGCATTCAAGAGTCAAATTCAAGGGACTGGTAGAAAAAAAAGTTTCTAGCGATGTTATGTGATGGAGTAGATATGTTATGCTCAGCTAATCAAATTGTGAATGTTAAATGACAGTAAAACTTGCCAGATTTTAAACTTGGATCCTCAAATGATGAAATATCCTCTTCCTTTTGGTCATTTAAAATGACAGCTCACTCTTAATGTTATGTAAAAAATTAAAGCAGTTGGTGGTGATTATTTTGTAAAACAGAAAAAGTACACTTTTTTTCATGATAAAAAAAATAAATAGTTGAAATGGAATATATGTGACTTGTACAGAAATTTGCAAATGCATGTACAACTTCTGAAAAATGCACATGGCATGACATTTTTATAGAATGTGTATCGTTTTGAATGAGTGTTACATGTTTACTGCTGCTTTAAGCTGACTTAACTATATAATTTCAATAAATATCAGGGTGACACTAAGTGCATTTACATACACTTTCACTTTAAAAGTTCATTTCAGTCTGACTAAAGTAATAATTTGTCTTTTTAATATTTAATTTAAACATTTTCATCTTAAATCATCTTCAGTTTGGGTTTTATAAAGTCAGACCTAGACAACGCAAGTTGGAATGTGATATAGTGTGATTTATTCTTTTTTTTGGCCTTTGCTTTGTACACTTGTGCCGAAAGACAGAAGCGATGTGCCACATATCATTTGAATAGCCTGACTATGCAAAATCCCACTGTAGCTTGACTATAAATGTTTATGTGCATTTAAATGTACCTGCTGATACTAGAATATTGAATCCACCTGCACTATTAGTAGTTTATTTCTTTTCCCTCTTTCTGTTTCTCTTCTTTATGCCTTATTCTGTTTGTCTACTTTTCTTGTAAGGTGGTCGGAGTATTTGGGCTATAACCCCAGAGGAGAGGGACAAACATGATCAGAAGTTTGACACCCTCTCGCCAGTACAGGGCTTTGTTACAGGTATGTGATGGGGAGCCATTGTTCAAATGTATTAATATTAAAAACCTTTTTATTATTCTAATTATGATATTATTTATTTCAATTTTTAATGAGAGATTAATTTCTTGAAGTTAATATATATATATATACAAACATATATGAATTTACATTTTTATGTACTACATATGAAATTATTTACCAAATATTTTTTTATATTTATATTTTAATAATTTTTGTGTATAGGGGAGAAAGCACGGACCTTCTTTATTCAATCAGGGCTTCCCCAGTCTGTGCTAGCTGAGATCTGGTAAGAAATCCTGGCCATGCACAGTGTTTAAAAAGAAAGAAAAAAGAAATTGACAGAGAAGTCTTGACCTGTTTGTTTGTGTTTGGTAGGGCCCTGGCTGATATGAATAAAGATGGTAGGATGGACCGGCTGGAGTTTTCTATAGCCATGAAGCTGATCAAGATGAAACTGCAGGGACAGAATCTTCCTACAGCTCTGCCCATCATCATGAAGCAGCCACCTGTGCCATCTCCAACCATGCCAGCAACACCTCTTGGTACGCTGCCAAACTACACTATAACCTGCAGAGCGATGATCTAAGAGGGCATTGCAATTGTAACACTCTTGCACTGTAACCAAAATGTGAATAAGTACACAGTTTATTGTTGTAATTACAAATTATTAATGTTAATCTAATTGTTATCACAAGTATCACAGTACAGAACAGGCCAAAGTTTCTCTTTAGTTACCATAACCGGCCGCAGTCACACATGAATGCTGCCCAAACATCAGTATTCAGTGTTCAGCAATCTGGCCTGCATTGTGTAGAGGTCATTTAAGTTTTAAAGGCACAGTAGCAGTTTAGTGTTAAGTTACGACTGTTTTTGGTGGGGAAAAAAACCTTGATTAACATTAGAAGTAGATTTTAGATTTAGCCAATGCTATAAAAGTGCAAAATACTGCAAATGTCAAAAGATACTTCCCCATTTGCTAGGAAAACCTAAATCCTCGTGAAAGTCCTTCGTATGACAGCAGGTGCACAGCTTGATGGCCACAAGATGAGTTGAGTTGTAATGTGGAACAGATGGCTGTATATGCGACCTTCAAAGTGTCAGCTTGTCAGCTTGTCAGCTTTAAGATTTAGCTCTTGTTTTTGATATTTGTAAAAAATAGATTTTGTTAGTGTTAAACTAATGAGGTCTTGCTATAAAAAGAAATGGTTTGAAAACCTCTCAAGCAATCTTGTTGTCTTATTGTCTGGATATGTCTGTTTGAATTTGCCCTTGTGCTTTTGCAGGAATGGGAACTATGCCAAATGTACCCATGATGCCCAGCGTGCCCATTCTGACCCCTATACCAATGACTACCATGAGCTCCATGCCGGGCATGACTCCCATGATGGGCACAGGGCTGTCGGTGCCAGTGATGCCCACCATCAGCACTCCAGCCCTAACTAATGGACCTATTGCCATTCTACAGCCGACCCCCATCCCTCTCATTTCCAGTAAGACAGAGACACTGTAATGTCCACATGCCAATGAAGCCTGAATCTAGTAAAATGATGCCATTAGTTTTTTGAGATTATGACAGTTCGAAGATTCAGTGTGGCAGTTCTGATGGTACACTTCAGGTCTTTATTTTGATGATATTTATTTTACATAGCATTAAACTGTTTGGGATCAGTATATATATATATATATATATTAGTGCTGTCAAACGATTAATCACGATTTATCTCATCCAAAATAAAAGTTTTTGTTTACATAATATATGAGTGTGTACTGTGTATATTTATTATGTATATATAAATACAAACGCATGTATATATTTAAGAAAAATATGTTTATATATTAAATATATTTATATATAATATAAAATATAATAGTATAAATGTATATACATGTAAATAATTTCAAAATATATACTGTATGTGTGTGTATTTATATATACATGATAGATAAACACAGTATACATACATATATTATGTAAACAAAAACTTATTTTGATATATATATATATATATATATATATATATATATATATATATATATATATATTACATACCATTGTTAATAGTAACATTTATTATGTAACATTTATTAAAAAAAAAATTAAATGAGCTTCTTCCAAAAACATTTGAAAATCTTACTGACCCCATACTTTTGAATGATAGTGTTTTGCCATTGTGGATGTGTTGTAAAGCCAAGAGCCCCTGTGAATATTTAGTGTGCTAAAGGTGAAATGACACTGATCTCTTACTGCAGTCAGCATTTTCTCTGCTTCAGCCTTCATGTGTCAGGACTAGCTCAGCTTGTACCTATAAGTCTGAGCTATATCTTGATTTAACAAGCAGCTCTTTATGCATAAACCGTCTCAAAATGACAACTTTGCAGTTTATGTTCTCATGCATGATGTGTTCCTTCATTAATTGCTTGTACACTCTGTCTCTGAAAGAGTGTCACTGCCTACATTTTTCTTTCAGGTGTGTTTGTTTGTGTTTTTATCCGTAGCTCTCCCGGTTTCAAGTTCCTTTTCCTCTTCTCCACTGGGCTTCTCTGCCACTCCATCTTTGCTGGACCTGGGCTTGAGCAGGTCAGGAACTTTCACGCATAGACCTTTATAGTATGTAATTAATCCACTGACTGTGTACATAATTCTATCCACACACAAAGTGACTTGTGTATTTATGTCTACAGCTCAAACTCCTCCCCCTCCACATCATTGGCCAGCAACTCTCCTATGGGCGCCCCTTCTGATTGGGCCGTCCCACAGGCATCACGACTCAAATACAGGCAGCAGTTTAACAGTCTGGACAAGCAAATGATTGGTTATCTAACAGGTATTTATTTACAAAGGATTTTAAAAAGAAAACGGTTGTTTGTCTTATTAATGAGCAAATAATATCCAAACGGATAGTTCAGATAGCACTAATGTACTATAGGTACTATATGTTCTCTTAAGGATGCCTGGGGACAAAACTTTTAAAATGTGATTACTGTGATAATCTCCTGATTATACGGTTAATGTGGGATGTAGAGACTTTAGCTGAAGGCTAGTAGTGCAGTAGGATGGCAATCCACACCCATGTGGCTCATCTGCAAAGCAGTTGACTGTATCACTTACATACCTCATGACAAAGACCCATGTACTAGAGAATTTCAGGAATGAGGACGTGGGTACAACATGACTTTGTAAAGTTTATTTCACAGGTTTATGGCATTAAGTTTAATCCCACTGCCTACATCTCAGGGGCAAGCTGTTTTGTTACACGTAATTTGAGAATGGCACAAATTTTTCTGTGTGAAAAGAGTTTCTAGATGTCATAATGTGTTGATGGTTTAGGAGGATTCCAGGATTGTGACTTTAGGAATATCAACCAGCTCTAGTCAGACCAGTTATTTTAGTACAGCAACAGTATCAACAAGCTGGTTGTAAAAAAAAAAAAAAAACAGCAACGAAAAAGACAGTTTCTAAAACACAGCAAATAGGCATTTTTCTCCCTATAATCTAGTAAAAATAATTTTCTATGAATATGATAAGGATATGTGTGTTCATTCAAAGAAAGGTTTTCCTATGAATTAATTAGAGAAGAGTCCATTTTTACTGTGCATTGTGTCTTTCCTATGGAAAATGTAGTGAAAGGGAGAACTCTCAACATGCCATTAGGTCGTAAAGTGTATCAGGTCTAGCAAAAGGTGTCGTGGTTGCCATGGTGACCAGGGCCTGGTGTCGTTCGCAGACATCCTGGCACCCTGTATGTTTATTGGGTGAGGGGTCTGTAGGGCTGGGTATCGAGTTCGATACTTTTTTAGGCACCGACTGAATTGCCTCGATACCATCGAGTATCGAAAAATTTCTTGTCATTCGGTACCAAATTTCGATACCTAAGGGGTTAATCTCATCAGCGTCAGTGAGCCAATAAGCCTGCAGCACTTGCCGGTGTGTTCGACTAGAGGCGTGGCGCAGATCGATCATCCGCGAGAGCGATTCGAAAGCGCACTGAGCAGTCTGCTCTCTTTAGCTCTCGTGGTACTGTAATACCACCAGTATAGAGTAGCGCGGGAGCTGCGTGGAGTTCCGATCATATGCAGATGTCTGTTCATACTAACGTTACACGACCGAAAGCGTGTGTTATGTGACCATTCATGCAAACTGTAGCATCATGCTACATAAGACAATAAATAAGATATATATTCTGCTTTTACTCAAAACTCGCTTTAAACCACCATCGAGTGTTTGTAATAACTTCTGATTTCCCTCTAACAGGGCCAGATTTACGCATTGCTCAAGACATTGAGCAAATAAATATAACAAACAATAGGGTAAAAAATTACAAACTATTTCCATGTCTTCCACCTTTTTTATGTAGGCTACGGAAATCACGCTTTCTTTCTCCCGTTCCGACGCACACACAGTGCAGACACGCGGAGTCGCGAACAGAAACTTCTTGCCAGCGCTGCACCGCGAATTTATCAGCAAAATAGTTTCGCAGCTGAAAAGCTACATGACATTTCTCAGTAGTGAGGTTCATGAAGGAGTTTAACTTAAAGATTCGCTATTAGTAGATGCTGCTGCTGAACGCTGCTGAGAGACTCAAAGACGCAGGTATTAACACGCACTTAATCTCTCTCACTCTCCCTCTCTCTAATAACCGCATTAGACTGCATTAATAACTGCGTTAGCCTGCATATCAATTAGTGATGCACGATCATGATTTTTCATAGCCGATACCGATTTTTTTACAAGCAAACTGGCCGATTTTTTATTTTTTTATCAAGCAACAAAAAAGAAAGAATAAAAGTACACACAAACAATATGTTTATTTGGTATTTAACAGGCTAAACTGGGTTTTGGCTATTGAAAACAATAACTGTAACCATCTGAAATTAACAGCAGTAACTGCGCAGTAAGTAGGCTACATTCAATACAAACATAGGTAGGCCTACTGACAAAAGCATTTAGCTTTTGTTTTTAAATTGGGTTGAAACTATAAACTGGCCTTAAATGAAAACATTAACTGTAACCATGTAATTTTTAAGGCAACAACTGCATAGTTCCACAACACAATCAAAACACATTCAACACTCCAAACAAAGATGTTACTTAATCAGCATTCAGCATTTGTTTTCGTTTCTAAATTTGGTGTAAAGAAAAAAATATCTTTACCAATGAAACGAAATAAAACCAAAGTAGGCTATATAAATAAATTATTCCAAAATGTTAACTATGGCTGGTGCTTTTTAAATCACATTAAGTCAATGTAATTTTAAGGTAAAATAAGAAATATGAATCCTATAGCCTACAGAACTGACGTTTACTTCTGACTTTTCAAAAGTGCATGCAAGTTCTTCTTTACAAAAAGAAGCATTTCAGCTTTGTCACAAGTTAGTCTGTTTCGTTTCTCATCCAACACGTGAGGAGCTGAGCTGAACAAACGTTCACTGTCTACGCTTGTGCAGGGCGCGGACAGGTACACTCGCGCAACTTCAGCAAGTGCAGGAAAGCTCTTATTTGTGCGCCAGTACACCAACGGCTGTTCGCTTCTTGGTTTCTGTGCCTCAGACAGGTAGCTCTGCATTTCCATCGTGCATCGCCAACAGTGAGCTTGCTCTGCGTGCTATTTTTTCTGCTGGCGCGTCTGTGCACACAATCAGACGAAAAAAATACAAAAAACCAGCCATAAACCGGTTCCGATTTATGGCCGGTCAACCGGTGCATCCCTAATATCAATGGCTCAAGCCTCTGTTATCAGCTCTAAAATGACGTTTTGGAATTTGCAACGGAAGGTTTGGGATGAGGTGCGTAAAAAAATTTGTTCAACCCACACGAGATTTCAGGACGGAAGCATGTCAAATGTCTTGAAACAAATGATCTGAACAATGTCTTGATGTGTGGTTGTGACTCCAGGCCGTTAAAATGATTAGAGAAATAATCCACTCCCGGAGGTGGTTATGTGGCCACGACTATATGGTATTGTCTTTCTCAGTTCTCAAACAAATTAAGAACCATTCAATTTTTATTGACTAAACGCAAGCGCTTATTCTGATAGAAAACACTGTATCGGTTTCCACTGATTAAGAAATATTTTTGTTTGCTTGGGTGGTAATATTAGATCTATTATATTAATAGGGAAGGGGGCCCAAATTTTTTTTTTCTACGTCACGAAAATAGGTAAATCCGGACCTGCCATCTAATGTGTGTTTTGGCCATGTAATGTTGCTGAAATTAAATATGTTATTACCTCTGAGTCAGAGCAGCGATCATGGAAGAGAGAACACAAGCAGACAGCGCTGGAAGCTGCTAATGCTCATCAGTAAATCAGTGGAAAATAAATAGAAATCATGATTCTGTCTGAGCTATGCGTTTTAAAACAAACACTAACTAGTGTAAATGAAGCCTAACAGATGTGTAAACTGAAGACTATTTGAGCTTTATTAAAACTATTTTGCACTGATTTATTGTGTTGGTTACATTTTGTTCCTTTGTCCAGTGGCTCAGGAGATGAGTCTTTGAGTTTGTATAAACATCAACAAGTTGAAAAATAAAACCAAAATTTTTTTTTTTAGATAATGTAATCTTGTTAAAATTTATTTCATAAAATTGGTATTGAAAAAAGTATCGTTCAGGAACCGGTATCGATATTGAAAAATTTTTAACGATACCCAGCCCTAGGGGTCTGTGACTATTTGTTAATCTAATGAATAACTGATTTGTTAAATCTAATGAAAAACGGTGAGTCTGATTGGTCCATACGCTACAGTAATTAGCATCAATATTAATTATTTTATTGCTTTTTTTTTCTTCATTTCTGCAGGTCCTCAAGTGAGAACTGCAATGGCTACAACAATGCTTACTCAGACTCAGCTAGCTGCCATCTGGTAGGTGTTTGCCCTCCCCAGTACTTGCATGAAGCATTTTTTTAAGAAATCTTAATCGGGGGAGATTTCATTGCACAAGAGCAGCTGCATGCAATATATATTTGTGATTAACAGCTGTATTTACGACAGGCCTAATATTATGAAGCATGTTAGACTATGAATTTTTCTCATTTCTTTTTTTTTCTTTGCATATGATATTTTCTGTTTTAAAAATTAAAGTTAGCAAATTTCAGATTGTATAAATATATAGTTACATGCCTTGATTTAATGACATGTTTTGTATATTATTTTGTCAGGAATCTTGCTGATGTGAATAAGGATGGTAAACTGCAGGCTGAGGAGTTTATTCTTGCTATGCATCTGGTAGACATGGCTAAAATGGGACAGCCGCTGCCTATGGCACTTCCTTCAGAGCTGGTGCTGCCAACAATGAGGTACTGCTGACTAGTTTGTTACCTGATCTCCGATTGACTGAAAACTTAATCATATCCAAACCATTGGTCATGAATGTAAAATACATTTGAAATTACTGTCCGAATTGCTTAAATAGTTTTGTCAATGTTTTTTCTCCATAAAAATGAATATTTAGGGGGATGCTTGGTGATTCTGTGAATGGAACCACTTCCTCGATCTATGCAGGCCTGGTTGAGGACCTCTATGAGCCTGAACCTCCACAGAAATCAAGGAACAATTGTATGGGTTTACTCCACACCCATTATTACATAATACAAATATCTATGACTTGCTTTAAAAAAAAAAAAAATCCTCCCACGTTTACACCAGGTATCAAAGAGTTTAAACAGATGTGTTCTATTTAGGCACACAGATTTTGTAATATTATTTGATTTGGTGAAAGACATTTAAACAATTGGTATAAATAATTTCCTGAATATTGAATAAATCTCATTTTAGTGTGCTTACCTGGCTGTGATTTGCATCCTACTGATTTTTCAGCTTCCTCTCTCCATATTATTTAGACAAATAAGTCATGCAAAAAATGCATAAATATTGTTGTATTAAAAAAGAGGGATAAAAACACAGATTAAAAAAAAATTCTGTTTATATATTTATCAAATATAACAGTTGCTTGAAAATTCCAGTTTATCGTAATAATTTATGTGTGTGCTTTGTGTATCTAGTGACTTTTGAGGATAAGTTCAAGAAAAATATGGAGATGGGAAATGCTGAGCTGGAGAAGCGCCGACAGGCCCTGCTTGAGCAGCAGCGCAGGGAAGAGGAAAGGAGGGCACAGAAGGCCAGAGAAGAGCAGGAGAGAAGAGAGAGGGAGGCACGAGAGCTGGAGCTGAAGAGGAAGAGGGAGGAAGAGCTCAGACTGGAGCGACAGAGGGAGCTGGAGAGACAAAGAGAGGAGGAGAGACTCAAAGAGCTGGAGAGGAAGGATGTGAGAGGATGTTTCTGGTTCCTTTTTCCAAAATGTGTTTACATTTCACAAAAAGTTTATATAGATGCACAAAATTCAGGAAAACATTTTTACTACCCATTGCTATGATGCTCCTTACAGGCAGCCAAGAAGGAGCTGGAGCGCCAGCGGCAGCTTGAGTGGGAGAGGAGGAGAAATCAGGAGCTCCTAAACCAGAAGAGTGAGGAGCAGGAGGAGATCATCAAGCTCCGAGCCAAGAAGAGGAGTCTGGAGATGGAGCTGGAGGCTGTGGTGAGGATTTAGGACATCATGCTATCAACCACTACATTTTATCTAGACTCATTATGTGTGAAACCAAGCACATTAAATTAAACAACACATTTCTATTACGTACAAAATTATAATAATTCCTATTTTTGAAATGGACAGTGTGCTTGATAAAAGATTTCCCTCTCTTTTTAGGGCAACAAGCAGAAACGAATCTCTGACAAGCTTCGAGATGCTGAAGGCAAAAAGAGAATTCATAAAAATGAGCTTGAAATTATCAACCAGAAAAGAGACTCCTGCATCACAGAAATCAACTCTCTGCAGAAACAGTTAGAGGTCTGACTGCTGCATCCGTAACAGCACCCATGAATTTTGAATGTGTCTTTGTGTATTCAAGTTAAATCTATTTATTAATTTATACTAAAATGTCCATTTATTCTTAAAAAAAATCTTAATTTTAGATGTAGATTGCTTCATAACTGCATAGCAGTAATCATGACTTGTATGTGATTTTTGCAGGAATTTAAAAGAAAGTTGGGACAGTCGACCATAGAACAGCAAAAACTCAATGACAGACTCCGCAGCCTGAGTCTGAACAACCTCCCTAGTAAGACACATAGTAACCCCCCCCAAGTATTGCTATTTTAAACTTCTTCTTTATTTTTTTTAAATCTTAATTTTAGATGTAGATTGCTTCATAACTGCATAGCAGTAATCATGACTTGTATGTGATTTTTGCAGGAATTTAAAAGAAAGTTGGGACAGTCGACCATAGAACAGCAAAAACTCAATGACAGACTCCGCAGCCTGAGTCTGAACAACCTCCCTAGTAAGACACATAATAACCCCCCCAAGTATTGCTATTTTAAACTTCTTCTTTATTTTTTTTCTTTTTTCTTTTGTGATACAAGCATCTGGAATTGTGACAAAAAGACTTAAGCATGAATGATGTGTTGAATTGTAAAATAATAATAATAATAAAGTTTGTTCCCTGTAATTGTGAGAGCACCAACAGTTTGTATGTTTGTTTGT
Source organism: Sinocyclocheilus grahami (assembly GCF_001515645.1). Lineage (NCBI taxonomy): Eukaryota > Metazoa > Chordata > Actinopteri > Cypriniformes > Cyprinidae > Sinocyclocheilus > Sinocyclocheilus grahami. The sequence goes on along the minus strand of NW_015505313.1, from coordinate 3,242,934 downwards.
TTTTTTCCTGATGCAGCTGCAACAGTGAACACTTTACAGAGGAATGTAGAAGACAAGGATCTTACCTGTCGAAAGCTTAAAGAACAGCTTAATGCTTTGGAGAAGGAAACTGCAGTTAAATTAACAGATATAGATCAGTATAAGAAAGAAATCCAGGTAAGCCATTAATATCACTCAGCCATGACTAATAAATACATGCAAACCATTCAGAGCAGCACAAACTGAGCTGCATGTTTAGCTAGACTAGTTGCACTTTACAAGATGCTGATTGACAGGACATTTTAACTTGAGTGAAAATATTTTAGTCCCCAGCTATTTAGCATTTCTGTAACATCTTTCTTAACCGATCAGTGCTAACAGCATACAGACTGCTTCTGATGACACTAATGCGTGTAACTCCTATGCTTTTGTCCCTGTCTTTATCACTAGCTGTAGAGCTTTTCTGTCTGTCTGTCTACTTGTCTGTCTCTCCCTGGCTTTCACTGCAGTTTGAGGAAATGGATGACATAATGCTTAAAGGCCTGCTCTCTTTACTGAGTTGCCTCGGCAATCTCTTCTTCCTTTTGAAGGTCTCTTTTTTTTCCCTTTTCCTGCTCATTCTTACTGTAGCAGCTTTACCTTTATATCATTACCAAAGGTTATTTTCTGCACATATTATCAGGGATGGATTAAAGGCAGAATAAAATTCCATTCACAATGCATTTAACTTTAATAATGTGACTCATTTCTAAGTGAAACAATATTTCAGTGGGAGATAATTTAGGGTGGGATTGAATATAAACATGTTATGTGATACTGTATTAGTGATTTATAATATTTCCTGTCTATCCTATCTTGTTTACATTGGAAGTAATTTCAGAGGTGGGAAACATGAAATTTGTAATTATTATTCGAAAAGTTTCACACGTGAATTGTGCACAATAGGCCTAGCAATATTTATTTTAAAAAGTGTCAGTTAGGAGCAGTGTTATTTTAGCATAATTGGTAGACTACTATATTGTTTTTATTAATATTTTAAATTACTATTTATTTTTAGTGTTAGTTTTAATTTTTAAGTTTTAATAGTTCATTTTGTTGTGTGTTTTTGTCATTTTTTTTTATTAGTTTGTTAGTTCATTTTGTTGTGTGTTTTTGTCATTTTTTTTATTAGTTTGTGTTGAATTTGTTTTTATAGTTAACTAAGACAGCACTGTTTTAGAGTGCAAATTCTGGCTGACAAGTCAGCGTGAATCCTTTTATTGTGATGTCCTTCTGATTGAAAAAGGATATTCGATGAGGAGAAACTAGTCTAAATGGATTTGGAATGTGAAAAATTAAGCATTGCATACCAGAATGGAGTCTGTCAAGTTTGCTAAAAGCATTACCTTATGGTCTAAATTACAATTTTTTTTTGTTTGTTTTTTTTTTTTATTAAAAGTTAAGCTAAAAATCAGGTATCGGTGTTAAGAATGTAAATTGGGTTGTTTTGGGACTCTGTTACAGTTGAGTTCAGTGTGTCATAATCTTTCGGTTTATTAATTAGGATCTCCGAGAGAGCCAGAGGACGCAACAGTCTGCTTTGGAAAAACTACGCGCCGTTAAGGAAGAAAAAATCAGAGAGCTAAAGAAACGCAAGCAGGAGGAGCTAGAAAAGAAGAGGAGAGAAGAGGAAGAGCAGAAGTAAGTGTTTTTTTTTTAATTATTATTATTTTTATTTTTTCCCCCGCTATAGAACACTCACATGGAACTTCAAAAGAATTCAGGATCTCACAAGCAAAAATTTTCACTATACAGACGCATCAAACTGGAGAAGGAGCGGCAATGGCAGGAGAAACTGCGACGTGAAGAGGAAGAGAAACAGAGGATAATACAGGAGGAAAGAGAAGCCAAACTTCGTGAGGAGGAGGAGAGGGAGAGACAAGCTCGTTTACAGGCTGCTAGAGAACAAGCGGAACGAGAGCGCAAGGCCCGCGAGGAGGAGGAGAGGAGGCACAGGGAGGAAGAGGAAGAAAGGAGAGAACAAGAAAAACACAGACTTGAGGAGAAACGGAGGCAGGAGGAGGAGGACCGCAGGCGGCGAGATGAAGAAAAGAGGAAACTGGAGGAGGAAAGGAGAAAACTGGAGGAAGAAAGGAGAAAACTGGAGGAGGAGCGAAAGAGGCAGGAGGAGTTAAGATTGGAGGAGGAGAGGAAGCGGAGAAGGAAAGAGGAGGAGAGACGAGAAGAGGAGAGAAGAAGGGAGCGTGAGGAGGAGGAGAGGAGGCGACTTCGTGCACAGGAGGCTGCCATGAGAGATGCAGAGGAGAGGAAGACACTAGAAGAGGAGAGAAAAAGAAAAGAGGAGGACCGGAAAAAGCAGGAAGAGGGGGACAGGAGGCGTCGAGAGGAGGAGCAAAGGAAACACGATGAGGAGAAGAAGATGAAACAGCAGGAGGAAGAGGCTGCAGCCATAAGACTGAGAGACGATGAACAGAACAAGAAGAACACTGTTAAATCAGACATTGTTGCTGCTCTTCTGCGCGGCCTGGAGGAGAGGAAAGGTAAGAAAAAGCGTACTGTAAGATTTAAAATCAACCAGCATGGCTAGTTAAGTTATCTCTGATATGATTGGAATGATTGAAAGTATCCTCGTGATTTCAGGCAGCAGACATCCTCTTGGCACGCAGCACAGGAGATCAGCAGCACTGACAACTTTTAAGGCCCTCTACCCCTTCACTGCCAGAAATGATGATGAGCTCTCCTTCGAAAGCGATGACCTGATTGAGGTCAGTTTGAGAGCAAATCTCACAAAACTTGCCAATCATGCCCCAAAATCTAGAAGACAAAATATAAGATGCTAGATTTAGCCTTTTCTTTATTATATTTTGAAGAAAATTAAACCTTTATATATACAAAAAAGATTTTTTATGTTTTTTTTTTTTAACTGATGCCACGTTCTATTTCTGACATACTCCAAGTGCTTTTACTACTTCTGATTTAAAGGACAAATGAATTTTCAGCGTCACAGTGTAGAACGCTTCTAGCTGTTGCAGTACAACGGTTGCGTTCGGTGTAGATGTGGTTTAATACTATTATTTAGCACATTAAATAGATCAAATGTGACAAAGAATTTTACATTGTTATAAAAGATTGATAGTTCAAACAAATACTGTTGTTTAACTTTATCAAAAAAAAGAAAATACCTGAAGTGTATCATGGTTTTATAAATATACAAAAATACAAATATTCAACAGAATTTTTCTTGACCATTATATCGGCATTTTAGAATGATTTCTGAAGAATCATGTGACATGGAACACGTAGTAGTAGTGGCTGCTCTATGGCTAATGATAAAGAAAGAGGGACAACTACTTTAAATAGTAATAATATTTCTCAATATTACTGTTTTTACTGTATTTTTGATTTAGCTTGATTTACCAAGAGACTTTCACAAACATAAAAAAATGTTCCCGGCCCCTAAACTTTTAAGTATGCACACACACACACACACACACACACACACACACACACACACACACACACACACACACACACACACACACAAACACTCACATGGTGTGTTT
>NW_015505313.1:3202010-3238876 GCF_001515645.1 Sinocyclocheilus grahami | reverse complement strand
CGAGATGCTGAAGGCAAAAAGAGAATTCATAAAAATGAGCTTGAAATTATCAACCAGAAAAGAGACTCCTGCATCACAGAAATCAACTCTCTGCAGAAACAGTTAGAGGTCTGACTGCTGCATCCGTAACAGCACCCATGAATTTTGAATGTGTCTTTGTGTATTCAAGTTAAATCTATTTATTAATTTATACTAAAATGTCCATTTATTCTTAAAAAAAATCTTAATTTTAGATGTAGATTGCTTCATAACTGCATAGCAGTAATCATGACTTGTATGTGATTTTTGCAGGAATTTAAAAGAAAGTTGGGACAGTCGACCATAGAACAGCAAAAACTCAATGACAGACTCCGCAACCTGAATCTGAACAATCTCCCTAGTAAGACACTTTTGGCCAATTATGTTCCCCCCAAAGTATTGCTATTTTAAACATTTTTTCCCTTTTTGTGATACAAGCATCTGGAATTGTGAAAGACAAATAAAACCTTAAGCATGACTGATGTGTTGAATTGTAAATAATAATAATAAAAAACTTTGTTCCCTGTAATTAAGAGAGCTCCAACAATTTGTATGTATCTGTTTGTTTCTTTTTTTCTTGATGCAGCTGCGACTGTGAAAACTTTACAGAGTAACGTGGAAGAGAAGGATCTTACCTGTCGAAAGCTTAAAGAACAGCTTAATGCTTTGGAGAAGGAAACTGCAGTTAAATTAACAGATATAGATCAGTATAAGAAAGAAATCCAGGTAAGCCATTAATATCACTCAGCCATGACTAATAAATACATGCAAACCATTCAGAGCAGCACAAACTGAGCTGCATGTTTAGCTAGACTAGTTGCACTTTACAAGATGCTGATTGACAGGACATTTTAACTTGAGTGAAAATATTTTAGTCCCCAGCTATTTAGCATTTCTGTAACATCTTTCTTAACCGATCAGTGCTAACAGCATACAGACTGCTTCTGATGACACTAATGCGTGTAACTCCTATGCTTTTGTCCCTGTCTTTATCACTAGCTGTAGAGCTTTTCTGTCTGTCTGTCTGTCTACTTGTCTGTCTCTCCCTGGCTTTCACTGCAGTTTGAGGAAATGGATGACATAATGCTTAAAGGCCTGCTCTCTTTACTGAGTTGCCTCGGCAATCTCTTCTTCCTTTTGAAGGTCTCTTTTTTTTCCCTTTTCCTGCTCATTCTTACTGTAGCAGCTTTACCTTTATATCATTACCAAAGGTTATTTTCTGCACATATTATCAGGGATGGATTAAAGGCAGAATAAAATTCCATTCACAATGCATTTAACTTTAATAATGTGACTCATTTCTAAGTGAAACAATATTTCAGTGGGAGATAATTTAGGGTGGGATTGAATATAAACATGTTATGTGATACTGTATTAGTGATTTATAATATTTCCTGTCTATCCTATCTTGTTTACATTGGAAGTAATTTCAGAGGTGGGAAACATGAAATTTGTAATTATTATTCGAAAAGTTTCACACGTGAATTGTGCACAATAGGCCTAGCAATATTTATTTTAAAAAGTGTCAGTTAGGAGCAGTGTTATTTTAGCATAATTGGTAGACTACTATATTGTTTTTATTAATATTTTAAATTACTATTTATTTTTAGTGTTAGTTTTAATTTTTAAGTTTTATTAGTTCATTTTGTTGTGTGTTTTTGTCATTTTTTTTATTAGTTTGTGTTGAATTTGTTTTTATAGTTAACTAAGACAGCACTGTTTTAGAGTGCAAATTCTGGCTGACAAGTCAGCGTGAATCCTTTTATTGTGATGTCCTTCTGATTGAAAAAGGATATTCGATGAGGAGAAACTAGTCTAAATGGATTTGGAATGTGGAAAATTAAGCATTGCATACCAGAATGGAGTCTGTCAAGTTTGCTAAAAGCATTACCTTATGGTCTAAATTACAATTTTTTTTTGTTTGTTTTTTTTTTTTATTAAAAGTTAAGCTAAAAATCAGGTATCGGTGTTAAGAATGTAAATTGGGTTGTTTTGGGACTCTGTTACAGTTGAGTTCAGTGTGTCATAATCTTTCGGTTTATTAATTAGGATCTCCGAGAGAGCCAGAGGACGCAACAGTCTGCTTTGGAAAAACTACGCGCCGTTAAGGAAGAAAAAATCAGAGAGCTAAAGAAACGCAAGCAGGAGGAGCTAGAAAAGAAGAGGAGAGAAGAGGAAGAGCAGAAGTAAGTGTTTTTTTTTTAATTATTATTATTTTTATTTTTTCCCCCGCTATAGAACACTCACATGGAACTTCAAAAGAATTCAGGATCTCACAAGCAAAAATTTTCACTATACAGACGCATCAAACTGGAGAAGGAGCGGCAATGGCAGGAGAAACTGCGACGTGAAGAGGAAGAGAAACAGAGGATAATACAGGAGGAAAGAGAAGCCAAACTTCGTGAGGAGGAGGAGAGGGAGAGACAAGCTCGTTTACAGGCTGCTAGAGAACAAGCGGAACGAGAGCGCAAGGCCCGCGAGGAGGAGGAGAGGAGGCACAGGGAGGAAGAGGAAGAAAGGAGAGAACAAGAAAAACACAGACTTGAGGAGAAACGGAGGCAGGAGGAGGAGGACCGCAGGCGGCGAGATGAAGAAAAGAGGAAACTGGAGGAGGAAAGGAGAAAACTGGAGGAAGAAAGGAGAAAACTGGAGGAGGAGCGAAAGAGGCAGGAGGAGTTAAGATTGGAGGAGGAGAGGAAGCGGAGAAGGAAAGAGGAGGAGAGACGAGAAGAGGAGAGAAGAAGGGAGCGTGAGGAGGAGGAGAGGAGGCGACTTCGTGCACAGGAGGCTGCCATGAGAGATGCAGAGGAGAGGAAGACACTAGAAGAGGAGAGAAAAAGAAAAGAGGAGGACCGGAAAAAGCAGGAAGAGGGGGACAGGAGGCGTCGAGAGGAGGAGCAAAGGAAACACGATGAGGAGAAGAAGATGAAACAGCAGGAGGAAGAGGCTGCAGCCATAAGACTGAGAGACGATGAACAGAACAAGAAGAACACTGTTAAATCAGACATTGTTGCTGCTCTTCTGCGCGGCCTGGAGGAGAGGAAAGGTAAGAAAAAGCGTACTGTAAGATTTAAAATCAACCAGCATGGCTAGTTAAGTTATCTCTGATATGATTGGAATGATTGAAAGTATCCTCGTGATTTCAGGCAGCAGACATCCTCTTGGCACGCAGCACAGGAGATCAGCAGCACTGACAACTTTTAAGGCCCTCTACCCCTTCACTGCCAGAAATGATGATGAGCTCTCCTTCGAAAGCGATGACCTGATTGAGGTCAGTTTGAGAGCAAATCTCACAAAACTTGCCAATCATGCCCCAAAATCTAGAAGACAAAATATAAGATGCTAGATTTAGCCTTTTCTTTATTATATTTTGAAGAAAATTAAACCTTTATATATACAAAAAAGATTTTTTATGTTTTTTTTTTTTTAACTGATGCCACGTTCTATTTCTGACATACTCCAAGTGCTTTTACTACTTCTGATTTAAAGGACAAATGAATTTTCAGCGTCACAGTGTAGAACGCTTCTAGCTGTTGCAGTACAACGGTTGCGTTCGGTGTAGATGTGGTTTAATACTATTATTTAGCACATTAAATAGATCAAATGTGACAAAGAATTTTACATTGTTATAAAAGATTGATAGTTCAAACAAATACTGTTGTTTAACTTTATCAAAAAAAAGAAAATACCTGAAGTGTATCATGGTTTTATAAATATACAAAAATACAAATATTCAACAGAATTTTTCTTGACCATTATATCGGCATTTTAGAATGATTTCTGAAGAATCATGTGACATGGAACACGTAGTAGTAGTGGCTGCTCTATGGCTAATGATAAAGAAAGAGGGACAACTACTTTAAATAGTAATAATATTTCTCAATATTACTGTTTTTACTGTATTTTTGATTTAGCTTGATTTACCAAGAGACTTTCACAAACATAAAAAAATGTTCCCGGCCCCTAAACTTTTAAGTATGCACACACACACACACACACACACACACACACACAGTGTAGAACGCTTCTAGCTGTTGCAGTACAACGGTTGCGTTCGGTGTAGATGTGGTTTAATACTATTATTTAGCACATTAAATAGATCAAATGTGACAAAGAATTTTACATTGTTATAAAAGATTGATAGTTCAAACAAATACTGTTGTTTAACTTTATCAAAAAAAAGAAAATACCTGAAGTGTATCATGGTTTTATAAATATACAAAAATACAAATATTCAACAGAATTTTTCTTGACCATTATATCGGCATTTTAGAATGATTTCTGAAGAATCATGTGACATGGAACACGTAGTAGTAGTGGCTGCTCTATGGCTAATGATAAAGAAAGAGGGACAACTACTTTAAATAGTAATAATATTTCTCAATATTACTGTTTTTACTGTATTTTTGATTTAGCTTGATTTACCAAGAGACTTTCACAAACATAAAAAAATGTTCCCGGCCCCTAAACTTTTAAGTATGCACACACACACACACACACACACACACACACACACACACACACACACACACACACACACACACACACACACATTCTGATGGTGTGTTTTGGTCTCATATTTATCTGTAATTTCAGAAGGATTTTTCTTTGTATGTTTTATTTATTTTATTTTTTTGTGTGTGTGTGTGTGTGTGTAATGCAGTAAAAAGTCTGTGTTGCAAAATAATTGCAATTTGGATTTTTTTTTTTTCAATGTTAAAAGTGATAGTGGGAACATGTAGTGAAGCTGTGAAACTCTCGTCAGCATAAGGTTCATATTTAGAGTTTACTCAGCTGGATCTGTGTTTGTTTAGGTGGATGAGAGCACAGAGCGAGAGCAGGGTTGGCTGTATGGCAGTCGGCAGGGGAAGATGGGCTGGTTCCCTGAGAGCTATGTGGAGAAGCAGGCCAAATCAGAGGCTCCGCTCGTGGCCAAACAAGCCCTAAAGCCACAGGTCTCCATCTCTGTCAGGTGCGATCTCCAATCTGACTACCGCATACTGTTCAAATGCTTCATTTACTCTTACTATCTCTTGCGCAATCATTTGTACAATCTTTCTCAATCTGCACTCACAGACAAAGTGCATGTGGGTACAGAGCCATTATAGAAAACATTCACAGCTACAAACTGCATGTCTTTCATGTGAAACAAGCAAAATGCATTTTGAGTACAAGACATGTTCACACCAAGTCTGAAAGTATAAACTATTACGAAAAATGTTTTCGCATCAAGTCTAATTAAGTCTTTAAAAAAAATACAAATGGAAAAAATTATCTATCAATGTTAAGACTTTGTGTGAATATAGTTCATAAAGATGCACGGTTTCATTTCGAATCTTGAGCATGATGGTAGAACATGTGGAATATTCTAAAACCTTCTTCACCAGCAAACTGAGCGACGGACGGAGTGGATCACGGTTGAACTCCGCTTTCACCCCCACCCATGCCACAGGCTCCGCCTCCTCCAACCATGATCAGGTATGCAGGATTCCTTGAGAATAACCGCATAGTGTTTATGTAAGCTACAACTTCCTTGTGGTGAAATGCAATGACATTTGCTGCATGTTTTCAGGTGGTGGGGAATGTGCAAGCTCAAGCTCTGTGCTCATGGACTGCAAAGAAGGATAACCATCTCAACTTCTCCAAAGATGATGTGATCACAGTTCTGGAGCAACAGGAGAACTGGTGGCTTGGAGAGCTTAATAGGGTTCAGGGGTGGTTCCCCAAAAGCTATGTTACAGTGCTGAGTGCCAGTGATGCACAAGCAGAGTAAATACAAACATTGTGCTGAAGTGGTTTAATATGAATAATAACAATGCTGAAGTGGTTGTGACCCAAATAGAGACTGAGTGTGTAGCTGTGACTGTTACATGTACTTTGTCTGTGGAAAACGTTCATGTGAAATGGTATTTTCAAACTAAATCAAGTGATTCTTTGCATACTGAAACTCACTGGTGTCCTGAGGTGCAGAGGTTCCTGCAAAAAGACTAATTCTGATGTTGTGTTGCTTTACTTTCTCTGGCATTTCTCATTCATTTGGCATTTAACCGTTTTCTCCTGAAACACTATTCAATCATCTTGTTTGGTGCTTCTTTAATGTTTAATTTCCCTCCCCCCATAGTTCAACTGATGGATCTGATACAGCAGATGGATCCAGCTATGAAGGTAAGCGAAAATACATTAGGTTTTTCCACTGGGAAACTTTGCAGTTATGAGACACTGAAGCAGTTTGCGATTAAGAACAGCTTGCCTTAGTATCTAAGAGAAGATATCTTTGGCGTAATACTGCATATGATAATGCAACATAAAAATGATTTGCTATTATGTAATAAGAAACAAAATGTAGTTTTGTGGATTCCAAAAATTGATATTATGGAGATCCCTCAATTATTACGTTTCTTATGTTAATATTTAATGTAAAGTTTGGAGCTGGTAAGATTTTATTTAGTTGTTTATTTTTTGAAAGAAGTTTCTTTCTCTCCACTGTATTTATTTGATTAAAAATAAAGTAAAAACGGTAATATCTCAAAATATTACTACAATTATAAAACAACTTTTTTATTTTAATTTTTTAAAAAGTAATTTATTCCTGCGACGATGAAGCTGAATTTTCAGCAGCCATTCAGCAGTCTTCAGAAATCATTCTAATATGCCATTTGCTGTTCAAGAAACATTTATTGTTATTATAAATGCTAAAATCAGTTATTTTAATATTAATATTAATAGTTAATATTTTTTTGAAGGAATCCTTTGATTGAGGTAAATCTTTTTTCTTTGATGAATGGAATATTCAAAAGAACGTAATTTCTTTTAAATAGAAATCTGTTGTAACTTTTATAAATGTTTTTACTTTTTGTCATTTTTGATCAATTAAATGCATCTTTGCTGAGGGAAAGAATTTATTTATTTATTTTAATTTTAAATCTTACTGACGGTAGTGTAATTAGTTATTTAATCATTGATTCTTTAGTGTGATTAAACATTCTTTGAGGGCAACCCAGACATTTATTTCCTGTGTGTGTACAGTATATTAATTTCCTTTGTATTTCGTGTCTGTTATGCTTGTGAACATACACCACAGATTAATCTCTTGGCATCAGTATTGTCCTTGTGATCCATGTTACCCTGAACCGTGTTTGTATGTTGATCCTGTCATCAGAATACGTGGCTCTGTACACTTATGAGAGCCCTGAGCCCGTAGACCTGACCTTCACCGAGGGAGACACCATCCTGGTATCAGAGAGAGAAGGGGAATGGTGGAGAGGCAGCATTGGAGACAGATCAGGAGTCTTCCCCTCCAATTACGTCAAGCCAAAGGAGGCTGATGTAATTTTATTTTTGTATTTAAAGACATTTATACATGTTGTTGGTTTCTGATAACACATGTTTTTTCTCCTTGTTAGGCATCAAGTCTCTCTGGTAAACTTGGAACACCTGCAAAGAAACCAGGTAAGTACATAACAACATGAAGTTATATGTCAAAATGAAATCACAGTAATCATAATTATGTTAACCTATAATGTGTTATTTTGTTTGTAGAAGTGGCTCAGGTGACCACTGTGCACACAGCTGCAGGTGCAGAGCAGTTGAATCTAGCCCCAGGACAGCTCATCCTCATCCTCACCAAGAACCCATCCGGCTGGTGGCTCGGGGAACTGCAGGTGAGTGAGCAGTTCATGCTTAAATGCCTTAAAGGATTAGTTCACTTTCAAATTAAAATGTACTGATAATTTACTCACCCCCATGTCATCCAAGATGTTTACGTATTTTTCTTCAGTGGAAAAAATTAAGGTTTTTGATGAAAACATTCCAGGATTATTCTCCTTATAGTGGACTTCAACGGCTACCAAACGGTTGAAGGTCAAAATTACAGTTTCAGTGCAGCTTCAAAGGGCTCTACACGATACCAGACGAGGAATAAGAGTCTTATCTAGCGAAACGATTGGTTCTTTAAATGAGCCATTTAAATGAGCCATTACCTTCAATTATGTTAATCGAGGAACTAATAAAACACAGTTTTAAGTGATTTTACTTAATACTTTTTCCATGTGTTCCATCTTATGGCCCATATTATTTATAATGAATATATTGGTTATGATATATTGGTGTGTTTCAGTTATTAGCTGATTTTTAATTCAAAATATTCAAAATAGCTGCAAAAGTTTTTGTTTGTGTCTTCAGGCCAGGGGGAAGAAGCGTCAGAAGGGCTGGTTCCCTGCTTCACACGTCAAGCTTCTAGGCTCAAACAGCGGCAAATCTACACCTGCATCTGCGGCTGGTAAGAAACAGAACAGCTTTCCAGGGTTGTTGTTTTTTTTGGTGAATCTCTCCTCATTCTCACTGTCTGTCCTCACTCTAGTCGGCCAAGTCATTGCCATATACGACTACACCGCCGCGAATGAGGACGAGCTAAGCTTCTCGAAGAGTCAAGTTATCAACGTGTTGGACAAAAACGATCATGACTGGTGGAAAGGAGAGCTCAATGGGGTCACGGGCTTGATTCCTACCAACTATGTGAAAATGACCACCTCTGATTCTGACCCCAGTCAGCATTGTAAGTAGAGACCCATAAACAGACCAGTCTATTTTGATTGTGTTTTTCGTCATTTTGCAGGTTTTTGGTTGTGTTTGCAACAATAAAATGTATTCTTGTGCTTTTTTTTTTTTTTTTTTGAAAATTAAATTGGTTTCAGATTATTTAAAGAAAAAATTGTTGCTGTCTATGCTCCTTAAATGTGGGTGTTTATTATAAGAAATGATTTGTATTTATGATGGAGTGTATTACAATTTCATTACGTTATTATAATTACATTTTTATCCTGCTTTAAATGTAATCGATATTTAGTGTTATTTTATGGTGCCTTATGGTTCATTTTATTTTTGCAGTTATAATGGAAAGGGTGTTTCCAGTCTTTTACACTTGTACATGTAGTATCTAATCGAATGTTAGACCTTTCCTCTTCTCAAACTCCATATCCGTTTATTTCTCACACAATAAATCTTTTCCGCTTCTTTGTTCTTCATTTGTGTCCTTTCCTTTCCTTCATCCATAAGAGACCCACTATCCCCCTCTCACAGTGGAGGTGGTCCTGTTGAAACCACCATTTACTCACCCAATCACCCTCCTGTCTCTTTCCTCACCAGTCTTATTTCTTTTAAACTAAAACAAGGCTTTTTATTCAGTTGACTGGTAATCTGAACCGATCTTAACTGATTTGTAGGGGGTTAGTGAATCTGGTTTTCCTTTTTTGAATTTTCGTACATTTTAGTTTGCTTAAAGTTTCTTAAAAGTGGCAGCTTCTTTTGTACGGTCATTTTGGGACTGTGAGATTTCACAGTAAAGCTGTTGCTCCTCAGTTTGGATGTTACATTTTAAGGCATGTTACAAAGTGTGAAACTGCCTCAGTATGAAATCGCTATCACATTAATGATACACTTTACATCTATACGCTTGTTATAATGCAACTTTAATCTTAGTATTATTAGTCTCTGGTTATTGAAGGCACTTTGACATTTTAAAGAACAAACAGCTGTCACTTTTTGGAGGCAGTTTCACCTTGAATCTGTTTCACTCTTTTGCTTTCATTTGATTTATATTCAGTAGTTTTAGTTTGAAATCAATGTAAGAACAAAAATGAAAGACAACTTGTTACTGTCTGTGGTGTGTTTGCAAATATAGTTCTGCTGATGCTGTTTTAAGCACAATGCTTTCGCCTTAGGTGGTATTGTTACATATTTACTTCGTTTATATGCCATGTTTGTGCATGACTGGCTTCTGTATAAACAGATTTGTTAATAATATATGGGAAACTATGCAAATAGTTGTGAAGTTGTGGACCAATGTTTGCCTTAATGTCATTTTATTGGATGTTGTTAATAATACCTAAGATATCTCAAATACTTGGATCTTGTACTTATTTGATTTGAAGAAATCTAGACATTAAAGTCTTTTGAAAAAAACAAACGTCGTTCCTTTTTAATTTTTGTAACAAGAGTTCAGTGCCAAAAAACACTTTCAGATATGCATTTTTAAAAAGTGAAAAAAAGCCCATAAATATTTGTATCATCTACAGTAAAATGTAGCCATGTAATGATCTAATTGTTTGATCATAGATATTCATATTTAAATAGATAGTAGTGTCTCATATATTTCACCACATTCATGAATTTCTAGTGACTTACTGATAGTATTCCTCTAGCTAATCTTCACTGCCGTCTAGTTATAGTTATCCTACTGTTGTATTATGGGTGAAAACAGAATAATCCTGCATGCTTGCAGTGTTCATTACAGTAAATGAGCATATTTACAAAGCACAGCTCGTAAAAATGAGCGATTATTCAGGGGGTAAACTGCTATTTTTACGGCTCTGGGATGTGGACGATGAAGGCACCACTAAAGGCACCTCGGATGGTCAAACGGACAGACCATCAACAGGTAAGGCTTGATGCTGGAGCGGTTTGAAGTGTCATCCACATGCTGCAACTGACATTATCCTGCTTTTAAGTGTGCTTGAGTGTGTTTGCAGTAAGGTTGTTGAAGGATCTTCTGCAGCCGTCAGTTTGTGTGTGTTTTGTTGTGTTTATGGTCTTCGAGTGTCTAGGTGAGTTCACCTGTATCGTTTTCTTGTAGGGTGTGCTGACCAGAGCACTCTGGATTCAATGAGCCCGCAGGAGAAGAAACGGCAAGGATACATCCATGAGCTCATTGAGACAGAGGAGAAATACAATGAAGACCTACAGCTAGTCCTTGAGGTACACAGTCAGATCAACTAATTCACATTTATTTAGCAGACCGCTTTATCCAAATTAACTTCGTAACATGAATAAAACAAGCAATTTACAGAAGAGGTGCCAACCGTTTTAGTGGTTCCACAATACCAGGATGAGTAATGAGTAGATGGAAAAAAACGTTTTTTTTTTTACTTTATTATATTTTGCATTATTTATTTAGTATGCTATTAAATGAAAGTTTGTATTTTCAGTTTATATATTTTAATGATTTTATTTAATTACATAAATATAAATAAATTATATTAAGCTTTTTTTGCAGTATTCAGTATGAATTTTTGAAAGTACAAATATCCCAAGTAGTGTATTAATATAGTCTAATAATTAATAGTGTAATAAAATAGTATAGTAAATATATAGAATTAGTAAAATACTTATTACTTTGCAAAACAGTACATTTGGATTCTCAGTGCTTTTTAAAATTAATTTGTATCATATTTGATTTAAGTTTGTGTGTATGTATGTGTGTGTATACATATATATATATATATGCATACTGTATATACACGCACACACACACACTACCAGTCAAGTTTTTGAACCGTAATATTTGTAATGTTTTTTTAAAGAAGTCTCATCTGCTCACCAAGCCTGCATTTATTTGATCCAAAGTACAGCAAAAACAGTAAAACATTTAAATATTTTTACTGTTTAAAATAACTGTTTTCTATTTGAATATATTCTAAAATGTAATTTATTGTGATTTCAAAGCTGAATTTTTAGCATCATTACTCCAGTCACAGTATGTATGTGTGTGTATACATATATATATATATATGCATACTGTATATACACGCACACACACACACTACCAGTCAAGTTTTTGAACCGTAATATTTGTAATGTTTTTTTAAAGAAGTCTCATCTGCTCACCAAGCCTGCATTTATTTGATCCAAAGTACAGCAAAAACAGTAAAACATTTAAATATTTTTACTGTTTAAAATAACTGTTTTCTATTTGAATATATTCTAAAATGTAATTTATTGTGATTTCAAAGCTGAATTTTTAGCATCATTACTCCAGTCACATGATCCTTCAGAAATCATTCTAATATTCTCATTTGCTGCTCAAAAAACATTATTATTATTATTATGTTGTTGAAAACAGCGGAGTAGAATTTTTTTCAAGTTTCTTTGATGAATAGAAAGTTCAGAAGAACAGCATTTATCTGAAATATAAATCTTTTGTAACATTATTAATGTAATAATTAAATCGATTTTATAATACATACTACTTTTTTTTTTTTAAGGTAAAATTATATTTTTCCTGTTGTCTTAAGGTCTTCTACAAGCCCATGTCTGAATCAGGTCGTCTCACTGAGGCTGAAATGAACATGATATTTGTCAACTGGAGGGAGCTTATCCAGTGCAACTCCAAGATGCTCAAGTATGTGAGGTTAACTTAACTAAATATTTTTTATCTTTTAACAATGTGAAGTGTATCATGCATGATGTGTGCATTGTCAGAGCACTGAAAGCAAGGAAAAAGACCGGGGGAGAGAACATGCCTGTTCACATGATCGGAGACATCCTGGCCTCTGAGCTGTCACACATGCAGGCCTACATCCGCTTCTGCAGCTGCCAGCTGTACGGTGCCACGCTGCTGCAACAGAGAACCGATCAGGAGCCAGACTTCAAAACTTTCCTCAAGGTAGCCTCACATACATCACTTAAACAGTTAAAAAGACTTATGTTAAAACAGACATTAAGCTTTATTTAATTTTACCAAACCAAAATTTTGCAAAGCTATATGTGACCCTGGACCACAAAACCAGTTATAAGGGTCAATTTTTGGAAAATGAGATTTATACATCATCTAAAAGCTGAATAAATAAGCTTTCCATTGATGTATGGTTTGTTAGGATAGGACTATATTTGGCAGAGAGACAATTATATGAAAACTGGAATCTGAATTTTGATCAAAAACATCAAAATATTGGGAAAATTGCCTTTAAAGTTGTCCAAATGAAGTTCTTAGCAATGCATATTACTAATCAAAAATTACATTTTGATATATTTACTGTAGGAAATGTACAAAATATCTTCATGGAACATGATCTTTACTTAATATCCTAATGATTTTTGGCATAAAAGAAAAACCGATAATTTTGACCCATACAATGTATTGTTGACTCTTGCTACAAATATACCCAAGCGACTTAAGACTTTTTTTTCATTATTTATTTGATATCTTATTAAATGAAAGGCTATATTTTCGGTTGATTTTATTTATTGAATTAAATAAGTAATATTAGGTTTTTTTTGCAGTTAGTCTTGCATGGTCTTTCAGTATGGCATATACATTTTTGAAAGTGCATATATCCCAAGTATTATAATAATGTATAGTGATGATTAATAGTGTAATAAAATAATATTATAATTGTACATAATTTATATGATATCAATGTGAGTTTTTGGTTTAAATATTTTCATGGGAGTAATGTTAATTGTAATATTTTTTTGTTTCTTCAGAAAATTGCTACAGACTACCGCATAGTGATGATTAATAGTGTAATAAAATAATATTATAATTGTACATAATTTATATGATATCAATGTGAGTTTTTGGTTTAAATATTTTCTTGGGAGTAATGTTAATTGTAATATTTTTTTGTTTCTTCAGAAAATTGCTACTGACTACCGTTGTAAAGGAATGCCTTTGTCCAGCTTTTTACTCAAACCTATGCAAAGGATCACTCGCTATCCTCTCCATATTAAAAATGTGAGTACAGTGAAAATAACTTATTTTAGATCTGTTTCATTATTCTATATCTGTTATTTTAGATGTTGATCATTAATGCAAATGATTAGTGCATTGTTAATGTTAACCAATACTTGTGTGTATTTGTGTGTTCAGATCCTGGAAAGTACTCCAGACAGTCACATGGACTGTAATCAGCTGCGAGAGGCTTTGGAGAAGGCAGAGCTGCTGTGCTCTCAGGTGAACGAAGGTGTCAGGGAGAAGGAGACCTCTGACAGGCTGGAATGGATCCAGTCCCATGTGCAGTGTGAAGGCATCACAGAGGTACAAAAAAAAGCACAGTATTTAGTCATGTGACATTTGGAACATCACAAGATCAGTCATAAGCTATCGTCTAGATGTACACTACCATTCAATAGTTCTCTCTAGTCTGTAAGATTTTTGAAGATATTTTTGAAGAAGTCTCTTATGCTCATCAATGCTGCATTTATTTGATCAAAAAATTAAGTAAAAACAGTTATAATGTGAAATATTATTACAATTTAAAATAATAGTTTTCCGTTTAATACATTTTAAAATGTAATTTATTCCTGTGATGGCAAAGCTGAATTTTTAGCATTGTTACTCCAGTCTTTAGTGTCACATGATCCTTCAGAAATCATTCTAATATGCTGATTTGCTACTCAAGAAAAATGTTATTATTAACAATGTTGAAAACAATGGGGCTGCTTAATATTTGTGTGGAAACAGTGATACATATTTGAATAGAAAATTCGAAAGAACAGCAATTATTTGAAAAGTCTTTGATCAATTTAATGCATCCTTTCTCAATAAAAGTGTTCATTTCTTTTCAAAAAATCGTACTGACTAAACTTTTGAATGGTACCATAAAATTTGAGGGCTGATTGGTTGAAAGACTTTGGCTTAAACTTTCATGTACCGCTGTGTATTAGATTTCTTACTCTTCTATTGTGCCACTTGTCTAGAATCTGACCTTCAACTCTCTGACCAACTTGTTGGGTCCTCGTATATTGCTGCACAGCGGGAAGGTGTTTAAGGCCAAGAGCAACAAGGAGTTATACATCTTTCTGTTCAACGACTTTATGCTGTTCACTCAAGCTGTCAAGCAGTTCAGTTCCTCAGGAACGGACAAGCTCTTTAGCCCCAAGTCCAACACCCAGTACAAGATGTATAAGACGGTAGGGTTCCACTCCTCTTTACAGAGTAGCGTTCCTTTATGGTTAAACCTTTGAACAAAAGAAAAAAAGCTCTGGGGTATTGTGTATGTTTGTGTTCCTAGCCTGTGTTCCTCAATGAAGTTCTGGCGAAGCTTCCGTCAGATCCGTCCAGCGATGAGGCCGTCTTCCACATTTCCCACATAGATCGTGTGTACACACTGAAGACTGAGAACATTAACGAGAGGTCTGTTTCAGCAATCGCTCGCTTTATCAATCTTATCAGCAAGCCACTATTTACTGGACACTATGGGAGGCTTTATGAACCCTTAAAGGAATGTTGTTATCGCCACACTGTATGGGTAGAGAAAAAACAACCGTTTTTCATGCTGCTGAAATGCCACTGCAAGTGGAATCGACAGAATTTGAATGCAAATGAATGTTTAGGGAAAACACTTTTTGCTTCAAGCAACATTTTATGACACAAAATGTTTTATCTCCTTGGAATCCTGCTAGGACTGCATGGGTTCAGAAGATCAAAGCGGCATCAGAAGCATTCATTGAGACAGAGAAGAAGAAACGGGAAAAGACTTATCAATGTAAGTTTTATTTATGCATTTATTTATTATTTGGAACACTGAATAGGAGTACTCGCCTAATACACAACAATCCAAAGGTTTGGGGTCAGTAATATTTTTGTGACATGAATTTTATTCAGTAAGGTGCAGTAAATTGATCAAAAGTGACTGTAAATTAATGTATAATGTTACAAAGGATGTCTATTTAAAAATGCTTTTGTTTTGGAGTTTCTATTCATCAAGGAATTCTGATAAGATAAATCACAGTATTTTATTAAGCAGCACGTTTGTTTTGAACATTGATAATAATAAGAAATGTTTCTCGAGTACTAAATCAGAATATTAGAATGATTTCTGAAGGATCATGTGACACTAAAGACTGGAGTAATGGCTGCTGGAAATTCAGCTTTGCCACCACATGAATAAATTACATTTTTAAATGTATTAAAATAGAAAGCAGTTATTTTAAATTATAATATTTCACAATATTACTGTTTTACTGCATTTTTGATCAAATAAATGCAGCCTTGATTAGAATAAGAGACTTCTTTCGAAAACATAAACCATTCTTACTGACCCCAAACTTTTGATTGCCAGTGTATATCATAGTCTGTAAATAAATATAAATAATTATTACAACAGGTTGGTTCATGTTTTTATACCTTTTTTTTTTTTTACAGCTCGATCAATGAAGGCAAGTGGAATTGGTCGCCTGCTTGTCACCATCTTGGAGGCAACAGAGCTAAAATCTTCCAAACCAAACGGTGAGGGGTTTTATTAAATGAGACTCTGGACCACAAAACCAGTCATATGGGTCAATTTTTCGTTGATACATCAACTGAAAGCTGAATAAATAAGCTTTCCATTGATGTATGGTTTGTTAGGATAGGACAATATTTTATATATTTTGTTTTGATATATTTACGGTACGAAATTTACAAGATATCTTCATGAAACATGATCTTTACTTAATATCCTAATGATTTTTGGCATAAAAGAAAAATTGATAATTTTGACCCATACAATGTATTGTTGGCTATTGCTACAAATATTCCCACGCTATTTATGAATGGTTTTGTGTAATATTATTAAAAAAAAATTTTTTTTTTTTTTAGGAAAGAGTAATCCATACTGTGAAGTGACCATGGGCTCTCAGTGTTACACTTCCCGAGCCATCAATGACACTGTCAACCCCAAGTGGAATTTCAATTGTCAGTTTCACATTAAAGACCTGTATCAAGATGTCCTCTGTATTACGATTTTTGAGCGGGAGCAATTTTCACCAGATGGTGAGTGTGAAAAATAGCAAGTATAATACTGTTTCTACATAATTAAATTGTAAACTGAACTACCGTATCTTAGTATTTTAGCATGTATACTTACACATTCCCTAAAAACTGGCATTGTTCTATTTGTCTTTCTCCCTCCATAGATTTCTTAGGTCGCACTGAGGTTCCTGTAGCCACTATTAAGAAAGAGCTTGAAAATAAAGGTCCGTCCACTAGGAGGCTGCTGCTTCATGAAGTTCCCACTGGAGAGGTTTGGGTTCGGCTTGACCTGCAGCTGTTTGAACACAAAGCCCCCAAATGATGAGGAGAGAGGATGTCTCTTCAAGACTGCACTTCAAGCACAGCTTCTCATCACTAGCGTCTCAAGATTGCCTTCAAATGTTCTCAACTACTATGAAACGTACTAATGAATGTGTGACCATGAGGAAGAAGAGTTAACATTCACAACTTTGCCAAATTTAGATTTTTGACCAAGTGACATGGGAACGAAAAGGGAGAATTTGGGATTTTTTTTGTTGTTGTTAGTTTTATTGACTAAATAATTTACCACTGGATGTAGAGATATCTCAGGACCTATATTATACCTATACCTATATTCTGTCTTTATTGCTGTACAGAAAGCTATATTTGTTATAATCGTAACTTGCCTAGACCTGAAGAATATTTTCTTGAATATTCTCATCAGCAACGCTAAACCAGGTGGTGGTGTTTTTTAATTCATTATCCATCTGCCTTAACTGCCAGTTCTTCCATTTAACTTCACCGTTATATAATTAATTTGCACCAGCCAGGTGATCCTCTATAAAATCTTATAACGGCTTGTTAGCCTGTACACATGGAAGGAACTTTTTTTTGCAGAGCTTACTAGTTTTTATGTAGGAAGGAAGGTACAAATGAGGTGATTAACCAGAGATGATTGGTTAAAGGTCTAATCACTGTTGATTTCGCGTGCTTGACTGAGTTTTATTTGTTAATTTATGCGTCTTGGACTATCTTCACATCTTTCGCTGCCCACTATATCTGGATAGCTGTAACGCATTCAGAAAAGGTGTTAATATTGTATAATTTTGCTGAGTTGGAGTAGTATGAACGTTTGCTCAAGAGACCGAGTCACTGATTTTGTCTCTTAGGGTTTATTTGTTTTAGTTTTAAATATAAATGTAATCAAGTTTGTTGAATATTCTGAAAATGTTTTTGTTCTTAAAATGTTTTTTCCTTGCACCCCTTTTTCTTTATCTTTTTCTCTCGCCAGTCTCCGTTTCCTTTTAGCCAAGTATTAGTTTTGAAAAACGATCGAATATTGTATTGTCAAAGACCTCTAAGCACAAATATGCAACAAAATCAGCTTCAGATGCAAATAAAATTAAAATACTGTAAAGTATACTTTGTGATTGTCTTCACTACAAATGACATGTTTTATTAATTGCAAGAGGACAAGTTTATTTATTTTTTTTGTCTGTAATATACGGTCATACATACCAACGCCAATAGTCATGAATATTAATTAGGGCTCTGTTAATATTCAGGAGTCAGGCGGTTGTTAAGGGCGACGGCGTTCAGCAACTTTGTTGTTGTGAATGCACACCATATCTAATAAACGTTTCGAGCACTTTCTGAGGTAATGTGTTACGTATAAATATGAACCCATTTCCAAAGTTATTAGAAGGCTGTCTCATTGACACAAAACATGTAGAGTCCGCAGCGATATTTGTGGCGAAAACTGGCGACGTAACGGCAGCGTCCAACTTTACAGTAAGTTTACTGCAACTCTGTGCATTCCAACAGACAAACATGTATCATTTAAGGTTTTATCGATAATATTTGTTTACAACAGACATGTCCATTTAGGTGAATCAGTTTAATCTCTTCAAACAGGTCTGTGCAGAACAAACACAGATGCTTCTAGACGCATTCAAGCACGTGAATGTAACGAGGCAGAGAGGACTCGACTTCAGGAGCAAACACTACACCTGTGTGCGTGCTGACAAACACTCCATATACACAACATATGTAGGTAACACACTAAATATACTCTAATCTTTAATCAGACCTGCTCAAAAATACGCATTTCCAACAAGTAAACCCAGTCAATATAACGTTAAGCCACTTAATAAATTGTTCCATTTAGGTGAATCAGTTTAATCTCTTCAAACAGGTCTGTGCAGAACAAACACAGATGCTTCTAGACGCATTCAAGCACGTGAATGTAACGAGGCAGAGAGGACTCGACTTCAGGAGCAAACACTACACCTGTGTGCGTGCTGACAAACACTCCATATACACAACATATGTAGGTAACACACTAAATATACTCTAATCTTTAATCAGACCTGCTCAAAAATACGCATTTCCAACAAGTAAACCCAGTCAATGTAACGTTAAGCCACTTAATAAATTGTGTAGCCTATAGCGCGTCCATTTTCTTTTGCCCCGTTTTTTTTGTCACATATGACAAGTTTTTCAGTTACAAAACTGCTTATCTTTTTGAGAGGACTCGACTTCAGGAGCAAACACTACACCTGTGTGCGTGCTGACAAACACTCCATATACACAACATATGTAGGTAACACACTAAATATACTCTAATCTTTAATCAGACCTGCTCAAAAATACGCATTTCCAACAAGTAAACCCAGTCAATATAACGTTAAGCCACTTAATAAATTGTGTAGCCTATCCACCTTTTTCTTCAACGCGGAAGTAAGCCTATGGGTGAGACTTCCGGTTCATTAACCGCTATAGGTAAATAACGAGAAGAATAACAACGTGTAGTAAACGGTAAAACAGTTTGCACTACAAACCAGTGTGTTCATAATTTCAGATAATACATTAAAATAATATGATAAGACACACCAACTTTCAATATCAAGCAGCAAAACGAACTGTTTTGTTCAGCTAAAAATAGCTGGACGGAGTGGACGCAGATGAAACCGGAAGCCATACCCATATATTTTCCAAATGGCCGCGTCCATTTTTACGACAAGAAAAAGGTGGATAGCGCGTCCATTTTCTTTTGCCCCGTTTTTTTTTGTCACATATGACAAGTTTTTCAGTTACAAAACTGCTTATCTTTTTTTTTTTTAAAGGAATAAAATATATCAAATTACTAATGCCAACAGTTCGACCCTTCAGTTAGACTTTTATCCCTCTCTAGACAGTAACAACATTCAACATTTTTGATAAAAAAATTATAATATTAATAACTTTAATGCAAAAATGAAGAGTGTCTGTATAAACTGGATATTTTTAATAAGGAGATCCAAACAAAAAAAAGTGCATCATGTCATTGACTCATAATAAAAGTTGCAAATGTAAACACATCATTCACTGATTTTTCATGACTGTTTTTGTTTAGGAAGGACATGGCCTGATATTGGTGAGAACTGCACTGTATGTGATTGTTGCCACATATTCACAGAGCATGTATCCGAGTATCTGTGTGGAAGCAGTTGAGAAACTAGGTGAGCAAAAATTTTAGCCAAATGTTTTTCAAAATAAACTTTTCTGCTCAACTATTTGATAATAATGTTTGTATTTTAGCCGAGTATCTGCGTGAAAAGGGAAACTGAAGCTCGTCATATAAGACCCGAAGAGGTGAAGAATCTATCTATCCAGTGTGATTTTTAACACTATTGACGAGAAACTATGAACTGTACTCAATCTGCTTAGTTACAGTAACACCAAGGTAGGTTGTTTCCGTATGGCACAGATAAACAAGAAACATAAAAAGCATGTTTTTGGATTCATGTAATGGGATTTTAATTTACACATTGAGATTTGGCATCTTAAAATATACACCCAACTGTAGTTTTACATCTCAACACTAAACATAATGACACACAAACTCAACTGCCACAACTTCGGCAACAAGATCTTTCACAGAAAGAATATAAAACTCCATAGAGACTGCAAACAGAACAAAAACTTTTGCAACTGAATGTTATTGGTGTTACCATTCATATAAACAGAGAACATGTTACACAGTCTTATATTACTCCGCTTTTTTGTTTAGAATAAGAAATCTTAATGAACTGAAGATGTTAAATATTGTAAGATAGGTAGAAAGAGCAGAAACGATCTTTAATGTTTGACCTGATCATTCACAGTTTTGACGTTTGTAGCAGTCACCTGTCATTATAATAAGCTTGTTTCACCAACTGAACCAATTAGAGATCAGTACAATTTGCATTTTCATGTTGCACACATCTATATCATATACTCTGTTTTTTCATTGCAGAGCAATAACACGGTATACGTTAAAATAAACTGTTCTTTCAAATCAATCCCTAAAGCCCATCCATCATTCATGCATCACATCAGTGCTTATTTAATGTGCTCCTTGATAACCATGGAAAACCACAGACTTAAGAATAAGCAAGAGCTTGTCCATTTACAGTACGTATCACACAAAAACCTTATTCATTTACTAGAGACCTATTTCAGTATACAGTGCTTTCATAATACACAGTCCATTTCATCCTTTAATAAGATAGAAACAATAGACACAACTGGGTAAAGGTCTTGGTGTTGGTAGAATATAAAGATTGTTAAAAAAAAAAAAAAGAACAATAATAGTATGCACCATGAATCAGGAGATTTTATATTCTTAATTATTGAAATAAGCAAAAAAAATAAATAAATTCTCAGGCGTGTGTGTTTATATATATTTTATGAAAATGAGTAAGATGTATTAAATATGACATTAATATGAAGGAATTAATACAGGTAGGAAATACTTCATGACCTGAGTGTTCTTTGCATTGTCGTTTGCTTTTGTTTAGTTTCTGTTTTTCTTTAAATGCTAACGTGTATGACTTATGACAAAATCAGTTTCTGCATGATTCATATTTGCTGGTCAGAGTTATGAACTTCACATAAAATACACACAAATAATAAGGAATGGAAAGTTATCACATAATAATAAGCATTTGGCAAAATGTAAAGTGTGTATGTGGTAAAAAAGTTTCCAGGATGGCACAATTAAAATCGATCCACTTGCGTTTGTTGTTTTGTTGTTAAGGAAATGGAGTAGTAAAATAATTTAGATGTAAAAAAAAAAACATGAAAACTGACAGTTAATATTTTTTGTTATGAAAGGTCACTTTTAGTTTCAAAAGACTACCTTGTGTAAATTCTGTATCACCTGAGATATACTAAAACTGGCTTTATACCTACATCTGAGTTTATTTATTATTGTTTTTAATTTTTTTTATTTGATGATACTTTAAAATTTCTCTCAACATGTTTTATAACAAATGCTCAAAAACTTTTTATACTATGTACTAAAATAACTGTATTCCCTCATAGATCTTTACAACCTTGGACAAAGCCAATAGACTTTTTTTTAAAAGCATAATGTAATTGTCTTGTTGGTTATGAATAACATTTTTGGCACTTTAAAATAACTGTAACCTCACCAATAAACAATAAACAAATTCCCTAATATGAGCTGTGTAATATGCTACCAGATTAATTCCAGTAAAACAAAATATTAGCACACACAGAAATGATGTTTGTAAAAATGTAAAATAAATAAGGAACAGGCAGAGGGCGGCATGCGGTCTGCAAAGTGCTAAGTTGCTTGTGTGTAGAGGAATACCTATGGCAGTGCAGCGTCAGAGCTGAGTTTGTAAGGGATGCTATCATTTTACAGAACTGTATGTTCTTTCAGCTGCTCTCGGCATGTTGCTCCTGCTTGTCTACCTCTGGTAACTGCTCTCTCCAGAAGGTGAACTGGCTGAAGGTGTCTGAACAGGGGAAGTCGGCGGTGTTCCCTCTTATCAGAAGAGGGAAGACATGATCCACGACCTCACATAGACGTCCATAACTAAAACACACAAGAATATACAGATGAATTTACTGTCAGACTGACACATTTTAAACTATTAGACACTACTAAATTATCTACTGTTAGATTCTGATGAGAATCATTGATAACAATGGAAATGACAAAAATGTGAAATGTCCAGATGCATTTAAATGAGACTTTAGAAGGAAATATGAGCTTGATTATTATAAATAATAATTATAAATAATTTTAAAACAGGCTCCATTTTAATGCTAAATATGTTTATTTTTCTTTTAATTTTGGATGATGGAAATGACAAAAACAATCAAAAGTATACAAATGTCTGAATGCATTTAAATGACAAATGGGAAAATGAGATAATTATCATTAAAATAATGTCACAAACAAACAAACAAACAAAACGGGGTTAGTTTCAATGCAAAATATCTTTTTCTTTCTTTTACAATGAGACACAGACATGTTTTCATTAGATCCAGAACTGTTGCAGTCACTTACGATGAAATGTTGGTCTTTGCATGTTCTTGGATGAGCTCTCCCTTAGGATTCACAGTGAATATTCTGTTCAAAGGCACTCCAACCTCTTTATATGAATAAACATCCTGGAGAGAAGAACATTCCTTAGAAATTTGCATATATCAGATGAAGGTCATGTTAGCAGTTCTTGCTACTAGTACTTACTGTTGCTCTGTTTCCAAAAGCAGCATAGAAGGGTTCTGTGTTTGGATAGAACAGGTTTTTAATGTCGGTCAGACATTCAATTTTAAACTTTTCTGGCTTCTTCTCAATGACCTCCCTGAAATGAAAAGAAAAGACATCAGTTACATGTAATATGGCATTCTCTCAATTTTTTAAAGCCTATACATTTTGTGTGTGTGTGTGTTACAACCTGTGAAATGCAGAGAACAGACTACTGGGACTAAGCAGCACAGGTCCCATGGGTAGCATGGTGCCTCTTTCATTAACCCAGTGCAGGTAACCCCGGGTCATATCAGCCATGCCAATCGCCCGAGCTGAACAATACATAAACTTGTAGCCATTCCTGTTAGACAAAGATAATTAGATATATTAGACATTTTAAAATGGGCCAAAAATCTTTTTGCTCACATGTGTGGTGTGGGACTCACTGGCTAACTTTGTGGTAGAGTCGGGCAATGCCCTGATGGGTCCAGTCTTTACCCAGAGTGGGTAAAATGTGTCCCAGGGTGTCAGACCTGAAGGAGATTTTGCAATTTAGACTGTACCTTCATTTTTTTCATCTGACAAACCCATTACATTGCCACAGAAAGTTGCCTTGTGTAGTGTCACCTTGTGATGGTGCCATCGATATCTGAAATCACTATCTTGTCATCCCAGTTCCACAGATAAAGGGTGCCCTCACAGCGACAGGTGCCCTGATACTGGGTGGTGACGCTGAAGACCACATCATTGGGGCCATCTTTTAAGTGCAGACTGGCCTGTGAGGAACATGCTTGTAGCGTGGGTTTCCATAACCTATTCTGTGACTGAATTTACAGGCTTTATGGAAAACGAGATGCTTACTAGCTGTTCTGAGGACAAACGAAGTGTCTTCCTGTAGCAGTGGCCTCCAGTGCAGTGGAGAACTTCAGGCTGATTGCTCACAGGATTCTGTTTAGCACCTCCACTGTCATCTTCACTGGATGATGATTCATCCTTTAATCTATGAAAAATACCACCAGTCAAAATGTATACTCTATAAATAATCTACATTCTCAGTCTTCTAAAATATGTTTTGTTTGATAAGTCACACAATTGTCTCTGCATCTGAGCTCATATTCTAAAATTGAGTTCCTATTCTAAAACCTGATTTGTAGTTACTGTCTATAGAAGTCTTAAAGGTACAGTACCAAAAACTGTATTTCTGTTTAAGGGCCAGATTTACAAAACAGGGCAAATTAGCGTTTTCCATAGCACAATTCCATAAAAGTGCCGATGGGAGGGGAAAATTCTGCGGGTGATTTACTGACAATGCGCACATTAAAGAACACAGGTACAGCTTGTTCATTTGTTCATCAGTCTACCAAGAGCAGCGCAAATTACCGCCTGCTTTACGACATGCTTTTTTTGGGGCGTTAAATAATGGAGCAAATACCAGTAATTTGACGAGCGCAAACATTAGTAAAACTCGTTGCGTGATTCATTTGAATACTCTCCTCCCATAAATGTTGCACCTGAAAGGGAAACTCCTACAAATGCATATTCAATAAGGTTAGGCACAAAAATAACTGTGTCCATGCCTTTTCAGCACTAATTCTTCACTGCATGCTTTTAGTAAACCCTGACAGTACTATTTTAACGCCAAAAGACAGTTTCGGCTGGCACAAGCTGTTAGTAACTGGCCCTAGGTCTGTTTAATTCTAAAGACCTAAGAGATGGTGTAATATGTTAGTGTAAACCTTAATTACAACTTTTGGATGCGAGAGACCTTGACTAAAGACTGATATGAATGTTCAGTGCAAATATTTGGTGCGATCAACATTATAATTTGAATTAATGGCTATTAATGTGTCTGTACAGACTGATTTGCATGCTGTCAATGCAACAGTTTTTTATGGAGAGGCAAAAAAGAAAAAATCTATTTTCCACTGCACTGCGTATAAAACTGACAAACCGATAAGGTTTGCGCTTATGGTCACATGTCCAGAGCTGCTGCTGTTACACATACTTACGACTTGGTGGTACTTACGAACAGAACTACTATTTTTACGAAACTATTTTGCGAAGCTGAAAAATAGGCGTAGAGGAATGTGGAAGCGACTCTTCTGTCTCTACTCTTGTATTTGGTGTTTTTTTTTTATACAACTGTACTTCAGCTGAAATATGCTAAGAAAATGTAGAATATGACCCTTTAATCTATTAGCCAGAACAATGTTGTGTTTTTCTAAATATGAAACATTAGGTACCTGCTCACAGATGCTGTTCTTATAGAATCCTCTCCACCTTCAATCTGGTCAGATGCTGATTCCTGTTGCAATAGGAATGATAGTAACTCATTTGCATGTTTTTTTTTTTTTGCATATATAATATTTGCAAACCTGCCAAGTCAAAAAAAGTCTTGTGATAAATCTGGTATAATTTCACACCCTTAATTCAATTCACAATTATTTCCAATATGCAATAATGCAAATATACCGATTTGGAGCTGTTGTTTCTGCCCCGCCATGAAAACCACCAGCGTCCTCCTTTCTTGGGCATCTTCTCCTTCATGATGTTCTCCACTGTGGCCTGGAGCAAATGCACAGAGCCCCTGATACTCAAAACTCAAAAACTAAATGACAGGATGACTGTGACTGAACAAACATGCAGCTAATAAATCAACACAAATTCACAAAGACGTACAGGACTAGAGCCGAACACGCTAGGAAAACAGTATGTGAAGAAACCAAGAGCAGAGTAGGCGTAACTCAGACATGAATACTTAGCGCAATGGCGCACAATGGGATGGGATGAGGGGAGATCAATTAAAAATAAAAAAGAAGAAAAAGAGGGAGGAGGGAAGAGACAAATTTAAATGCCCTGGAGTGCCCTGAGAGCCGGGGTGTAGAATGCACAAGGTCTTTAAAAAGCCATGAAACACTTGTAGAACACTTGACAAGACAAACAATACAGAAACAAAACGGTATTTTCTACCACTGTGAAGTATTTCATAATTTACCTATTTAAACTGTGCTATTCATTTGGTTAGTACTGAGGTAGAGCTGACTTTGAAATAAAAACCTAAATAAGCAAAGGTGTCCAAATTATTATAAATATTCAAAAGTGAGACACATCCAGTGGAGTACAGTATTTTTTTTAACTGTATATGACGGACAATGATGTTTCCAAATAAGCATTTTCTTTGTTGTAATCCACCTGCAGGGGGCACATGAATCCAACCCTCATCAAGTAATTAAGTTATTAGTTTAATTTAAAATCATTGTATTTAATTGTAAAAAATTTTTTAATTAAATCATTTAACTTTATTTAGAATTAATAGAATGAATTACAATTCAAGTCATTTTAAATGGTATATTTTTTATTTTAAATAAATAAATAAAAAAAGAATTGTGCTTTCTTATTATGTTAACAGAAATAAAGTTAAGTCACCTACATACAGTACATGTACATCACTGGGCAATCAGTGGTTGACTTTGATATTAACAAGCTCAAATGTTAAGCTTTATTTAAACTACTATAAGGTCACATCGTCATTGTTTGTTGAATACCTAAAGACCTTTATGTATGTGTGTGTTGTTTATGCAGTCCTTACCTTTGGCAAGGTCTTCTGGAAAACCTGCACGGCTAGTACGATAGGAGCGGCTGTGATCCAATTATAATACCTTCGTGGAGAGAACAAAATGAGTGAAATAATTGACAAATGTAATAAAATACTTAATTGTAAGTTTAGGAGTATTTTGACAACATTTTGATGAATGACATTATGTTCATGTTTTTATGTGGCAGAATGTGTGACATACTTAGTGCCAATCTTTACGACCAGGTTGGGATCATCAATGATAGATGGATTATCTGCAAACTCCTGATAAGATATTGCTCGTTCCTCAAATTCCTCTGTGAATGAAAGATTGTAAAAACTCTATATTTACTTCCCTAGCTAGTGAAATATAGAACAAAAACAGGATATTAAAGGTCATATGATGCTATTTTAAAGATCATTATTTGGTGTATTTGGTGTAACAGAATATGTTGACATGCTTTAATGTTCAAAAAACACATTATTTTGCAAATACTGTAAATGATTGTAGTTCCTCTATGCCCTGCCTCTCTCAAACACATTGTTTTCTACAAAGACCCTCCTTCCGACGAGCACAGTCTGCTCTGATTGGCCAGCTGACCCAGTGCATTGTGATTGGCCGAACACCACAAGCACGCGTCGGAAATGTAACGCCCCTTTCAACATAAAAGTAAAGACAGTACATAATGTCCTTAGTTTTACCATCATTTCAAGCCTGAAAGGGGAACAGTCGCGTGACAGACACAGTGATGAAGCTGGAATGTGTTTGCAGTACACAAGCCAGCTAAGAAAGCTGACTCCACTGTGATGTGACCCTGTCTCTCTCTCACGCACACACACATGACGCGATACTCTACACGGCGCAAAACTCCGCATTTAAACAGTCAATAGCAAATACTTAAACTATTAAGAAAACATACTTACAGTAGCTGATTCAGAATAAGCGCCAGATTGTCATAGCAAAGTCAGTATTGACCCATTTTTTTTAGAAATAGCCTTTGCACAGCCAGCCTTATAGGCTACTAGGTTCATCGTCGTCCATAAAATGCGTTGCACAAATTCGAACATCTGGGTTGTGCTGTTCTGTTGTAAATAAATCTTAACCAATGATTCCTAATTGCATCTACTTTCGGAAGGCCAAATAAAGTGCTTTTGCTTTCGTACAGGAACACACAGCGTCTCCCTGACATGGCTGCTTCAACACTACTGCTGTTCTTGAAACCACGCCTTCTTTCTTTGCATGAACATTTGGGCGACATTACGCAAATATTTCCACATCGTGACGTAGAGATGTGGGGGCGTGTTTGAGGCGTTTTAGCCCAGTCTGGATCAGCCTTCTCTTTTAGATAGAATAAATACTTTTGTGGGAGACTTTGAGCTTTGTAACTCTGCAGATCTTATACATGCACAAATAGCTACATAATACACTAAAGAAAAGGAAAAATAGAAATCGCATCATATGACCCCTTTAATACAGAGCCTACAGAATAACAGAACAGCCACTGAAAATCCATTATTTTACACTACCACTGAAAGGTTTGGGGTCAGTAAGGTTTAATGCATACCTGCTGAAAAGTAATTCACCAAGTTTAAAGTTGACAAAAAATTGTTCAAAAGTGACAGTAATGGCATTTTACATTAAATTACTTTTTAAAATATAAAACAATTAAAAACGTATTTTTAATTGCAATAATATTTAACAATTTTACTGTTTTTACTGTATTTTTTATCAAATAAATGAGCTTCTTTCTTTTAAAACATTTTAAAAATATTACCAACCCCAAACTTTTTACAAGTAAACTACAGGTACATAACAACTTGTCCTTTCACCTCTAGTGATCTCTCTGTTTTCTGTCAGTCCTCCACATAGAGAGATGGCAATATGAGGCAAGTCTCCTAACTGGTCAGAAAAGCTGTCCACCCCACTGTCCATTCCACTGCTGCCTACTGACTGAGGGGACTGATTGGCACTTCTCGAATCTACCCCACCCCTCACAGAAGTTGCTCCATCACTGAACAACACAAAATAATTTTGACAATTAAAAATCATTTCAAATACTTACATTACGCCTGGATCATAAATGAACAAGTGAAAATTTACCTCTTTGGAAAGTACAAGGCTGCCACCTCAGGCTCCAACTCTGTGATGTCATCCAGGTATACTCCATCTGATCCCAGGTGCCGGCTCCTTTTGTCTAGGAATTGATGTAGTGCGGCATTATATGTTTTAGCCAGATACGTTTTGCTTTGTAACTTTATCATAAAAAGGCATTTTAGAGCCTTAATACTCTCTACCTTTTCTCTTGGATGGAGAGTCTGTCTTGCTAATGGCATGAGCTCCAGGGCTGTGCCGCCCCTCTTCTAGGTCTGTGAAAAGATGGGCGGCTGCACTGATGGCCTCCACATCTACAGCAGCGGCAGATGTTGCCTCTTCAACCCTGAGATCAGGCACATACACATCACTGCCGTGAGACTCCACCATCCTTTCCACAGTGATGGCTCTGAAGTGTGTGCTTTCAGACGGTGGGATTGATCTTGGGGTCACCACCATGGGCTCCGACATGGGCTGCAGGAATGACGGCTGTGGAAAGAGAAAGATGTAGAGTTAGCCGCTTCACATTTGTTAATTTGTTGTTGTTATGTGGCATGTCTGGTGATTATTGTACCTTGGCAGCATGAGGCAGCTCTCCCCATGTCCAAAGCATCTCAGGGTTGTCCGGTTTCCCTCTGCTCCTCTGACTGGCCAGCAATTCGGAGTCACTCTTGGGTGTAGATGGCAAGGAGCCATTTGGACTGCTGTAGAGAAGAATGAAAGACATTGAGAAACATTTGGATTAACTAGATTTGTATTTATACAGCTGTTGTGAAATAAGCTAGGAACAATGCCTTCAACTTTTAATTCCTTGTCCTGCAAAACTGAATTCTATGCTTGACAAACAGGAAAAATCTTTAAATTGGACAATACACTAGAGAAATGTAAGGCTTTTTAATACAAGGGTCAATATCCCCATAGAGTGCCTTTCAACCCTCAAATACTCCAAAATTTTTTGGAGTTTTTGGTTTTAATTTCCCATTCGCTTAATGTCATATCATAAATAGTACACACTCAAGTACTATAGAAACATATTAGCTGAGCGCCCACACATTTTTTTTTAGATAATTATGGGCCATTATTTGAAGCATAAACCATAAGATATGTCCACCCTGTCGTGGAAATATATACAGTGGGGAAAAAAGTATTTAGTCAGCCACCAATTGTGCAAGTTCTCCCACTTAAAAAGATGAGAGAGGCCTGTAATTTTCATCATAGGTATACCTCAACTATGAGAGACAAAATGAGAAAAAAAATCCAGAAAATCACATTGTAGGATTTTTAAAGAATTTATTTGCAAATTATGGTGGAAAATAAGTATTTGGTCAATAACAAAATTTCATCTCAATACTTTGTTATATACCCTTTGGTGGCAATGACAGAGGTCAAACGTTTTCTGTAAGTCTTCACAAGGTTGTCACACACTGTTGCTGGTATTTTGGCCCATTCCTCAAGAGCAGTAATGTTTTGGGGCTGTCGCGGGCAACACAGATTTTCAACTCCCTCCAAAGATTTTCTATGGGGTTGAGATCTGGAGACTGGCTAGGCCACCCCAGGACCTTGAAATGCTTCTTACAAAGCCACTCCTTCGTTGCCCGGGCGGTGTGTTTGGGATCATTGTCATGCTGAAAGACCCAGCCACGTTTCATCTTCAATGCCCTTGCTGATGGAAGGAGGTTTTCACTCAAAATCTCACGATACATGGCCCCATTCATTCTTTCGTTTACACAGATCAGTCGTCCTGGTCCCTTTGCAGAAAAACAGCCCCAAAGCATGATGTTTCCACCCCCATGCTTCACAGTAGGTATGGTGTTCTTTGGATGCAACTCAGCATTCTTTCTCCTCCAAACACGACAAGTTGAGTTTTTACCAAAAAGTTATATTTTGGTTTCATCTGACCATATGACATTCTCCCAATCCTCTTCTGGATCATCCAAATGCTCTCCAGCAAACTTCAGACGGGCCTGGACATGTACTGGCTTAAGCAGGGGGACACGTCTGGCACTGCAGGATTTGAGTCCCTGGCGGCGCAGTGTGTTACTGATGGTAGCCTTTGTTACTTTGGTCCCCGCTCTCTGCAGGTCATTCACTAGGTCCCCCCGTGTGGTTGTGGGATTTTTGCTCACAGTTCTTGTGATCATTTTGCCCCCACGGGGTGAGATCTTGCGTGGAGCCCCAGATCGAGGGAGATTATCAGTGGTCTTGTATGTCTTCCATTTTCTAATAATTGCTCCCACAGTTGATTTCTTCACACCAAGCTGCTTTCCTATTGCAGATTCAGTCTTCCCAGTCTGGTGCAGGTCTACAATTTTGTTTCTGGTGTCCTTTGACAGCTCTTTGGTCTTGGCCATGGTGGAGTTTGGAGTGTGACTGTTTGAGGTTGTGGACGAGTGTCAGGTGATGCCATTAATACAGGTAACGAGTGGAGGACAGAGGAGCCTCTTAAAGAAGAAGTTACGGGTCTGTGAGAGCCAGAAATCTTGCTTGTTTGTAGGTGACCAAATACTTATTTTACCGAGGAATTTACCAATTAATTCTTTAAAAATCCTACAATGTGATTTTCTGGATTTTTTTTTCTCATTTTGTCTCTCATAGTTGAGGTATACCTATGATGAAAATTACAGGCCTCTCTCATCTTTTTAAGTGGGAGAACTTGCACAATTGGTGGCTGACTAAATACTTTTTTGCCCCACTGTATTACTGTTAAATATGTTTTCATTGCAAAATTAAGATGCAAATTATATTTTTTGAAAGGCATGATGTCCCTTTCCTAAACAGGGTTATTAAAAAAATAGTGGCCGACAGGGTGGACATTTTGAGCTTCAATTAGCATATTAGCTTACAACAAACTGTTACTAGCTAAATATTTAGTCTGGTGTTGAAGAGAATTTGGTTTAATTTAAACTTGAACATGAAAACGTGAAAATACTGTATTCTAATCACTTCTGGCATATTTTATGCTGACAGGGTGGACATGTTAAGCTTTGGCAAAGCAAACTCAGACGAAGAAAATTTGTCAATTGAAAACTTATTCACCTCAGCCGTTGAAATTCCCAGTAGCCCCTCACTGCAGAACAAAGATCCAGGGGGCGGGGTTGGATCCACATCTAGGGGGTGGAGATGGGTGGGTTTAGGGATCAGGGAGTAGAGACGGGTAGGTTTAGTTATATGTAAGGTGGGAGGAGTTGGATCTGGATCCAACCTCGCCCCCTGGATCTTGTGTTCTGCAGTGAGGACCATCTCGAAATTCCCGCCAGTGAAGAGACAAAAAAATCTGTTGTCCTGATGTCACTAAAGGGGATGGCCTTTTCTTAAAGGGACGGAATCCCCAATACGACAGGGTGGACAACCATTCAAGAGACATGGACAAACTCTTCTTTTTTATTAAATAAAAATATAGTTTTTATTACCAAATGATCAATACACTCAAATTTAGTAATCTCTTATTTAACAAAATATTAATAGGATAATTTAAATCTATGATTTGACAATATTCTGTGACAATAAAAATAACACGCATCCTCTTACACAAAACTAAAAAAAAATCTTGAAAATGTATGTAAAGAGCAAAGTAATGCTTTTGTTATGAATATAAAAACTTAGCCTAATATAACACACCCTTTCATAGTCATTTTTTTGTTAAGTTATCATGGCAAATTAGTTATTTATGTACAGGACACCAAAAGGCACCCTACAGTGATATTGACCCACAAGTTATGGCTTTAAAATTTAATTACATTCTATAGCAGCAGCAGTGGTTACCTGGGTGTGGACTGAAACATGGCTGTTTGTTGAGGGCAGGAAATGGACAATCCTGAATTGGTGGGAATGGGTAAGGAGCAGATCTTCTCCAACCCTTTGCTGTGGGTCAGAAAACAAAGATTTATTTTCAAATATCTATTATTTTGAATTTCACATATACAATAATAAATAATATATACAGTATAAGCATAACAGTCTGTTGTAAAATAAACACAGCCAAATGTATTGGCATGCATTGTGTGTATTATGATATATCAGTATAATCATCATACTGTAGCTGTGGGAACAGTTTGCTGATGATGATCGATCTATATTGATAAAGCCTTCGGTCCGGTCTCGTTTACAGTCAGCAATACAGCATATCCTGGGATTTACTGTTGTGAGAAACATTCCTGTTGGCCTGAATATTTATTTTACGTGTAATCAAATAAAATATGATGCAGACATACACGTTTTTGGATTTCACAGGGGGGTTTTTTTCACTTCACAGACATCTCTTACTGTCTTTTCACTGAATTGCTGGCACTGCAGTGTTTCGTTTAGATTATTTCATTCAACTGACAGGTACAAATACAGTTCTGTTTCTTTGAAATGCAAACAATAACTACAAGTCGTGGTACATTGTTGTCTCTTTTGCTATGTATTATATACATGGTGTGTTCATTCTCTTTATTGCAACTTTGCAACTTTATATCTTGCAATTGTGACTTTGTTTTTCATAATTGACTGAGACTTGACTAAGTGGCTGAAAGTAAGGAGTCTTAAGTGGCATACCTTTGAACAGCAGTCCAGTTCCCTTCAGACTGTGTGTATGTGCTGCTAGTTCCTTTCACCTGCTCAGCAAATAGCTCATGTGACATGGCTCTGAAAACACATACAGTATAGGCAAACATATACGTAAGTATATATACAGTGGTGTGAAAAAGTGTTGGCCCCCTTCCTGATCTCACTTTGGTTCGCTGGAGTCCCAAAGCTTTAGAAATGACTTTATAACCTTTTCCAGACTGACTGATCTCAATTACTTTCTTTCTCATTTGTTTCTGAATTTCTTTGGATCTCGGCATGATGTGTAGCTTTTGAGGATCTTTTGGTCTACTTCACTTTGTCAGGCAGGTCCTATTTAAGAGATTTCTTGATTGCGAACAGGTGTGGCAGTAATCAGGCCTGGGTGTGGCTAGAGAAATTTAACTCAGGTGTGATAAACCACAGTTTTAACAGGGGGGCAAACACTTCTTCACACAGGGTCATGTAGTCTTGGATTTTGTTTTCCCTTAATAATAAAAACCTTCATTTAAAAACTGCATGTTGTGTTTACTTGTGTTATCTTTGACTAATATTTAAATTAGTTTGATGATCTGAAACATTAAAGTGTGACAAACATGCAAAAAAATAAGAAATCAGGAAGGGGGCCAACACTTTTTCACACCACTGTACCTGCAAAAGGTAAGAGTAAGACATTGTATACATTTAAAGTAAATTTTTACTTCATGCGTATAGATATAGCCAGGGATAATCTGCAGTGCTTGTCATCAACAGGCTCATTCTTCTAGGAAGACAGAGAGCATTGTGGGGTTTCTAAAGAGCTGGATTCAAACTGCTGCTTTGCCGAGCAACACATTCTTGAGTTTAGATTCATTCCCAGCTGACTCTTTTTGGCCTTGTGAACAGTGTTTTGCCAGTGGCCTTTACCGTCACTTTTTAAATTTATTACTGGTACCTGGGAAACAGATTCTTGGTAATGCAAAGCATGTAATGCACTAAAAGTTTGACCTATTAACTTGCTTATCCAGATTGAACAGATAAAATACATAACTTGTCGTCCACTGGGAGTGAAAGAAGGAAAAATTATGTTTATGTTGTTTAACTGGTTTATATTGCAAATCATTTCTTTTCTTAGATATGTGGGGGTAATGCTAGATTGCCCAACATGACAAAGGACTCCCCTCGAGCTGAAGCCAGAATTGGCATGGTTTCATGAATTTCGTGGAAAAACATTGGACAGGCTGTTTGAGCCACTTGTTTACTTCAGCAATAGGACTGGCGACCTCTTCTCCACTTAGCCTCTCTCTCTCCATTGCAGAGCTTATTCGAAGAGTGAACAAACAGACACAGCCCACATCACAAGGCCACTGCAACTGGATTCATTCCAGCAAACTTGCAGCAAAAAAATTATGCCACTGCAATCACACAATTTGCAGTGTTTTCAAATGGGTTAAGAGAAGGAGGATATCTCTGCATTATCATAACCATAACCTGTTCTGTCCTAAATGGTGCATGCTCTCTATGCTCTATACAGGAAATAAGTTAAGCTTCACAGCTCCTGCCAAGTTGAACTCGCAGAAAAGTGGGATTTAGATTCCGTGTGAGATCTTGGCAAGACCACTATCCCCATTTACCCAAATACAATGAAAGTGAACAGTGACCAGGGGCTGTCATACTTCAAAAACACCATTCATCATAGCACTCAAAACTCATTTAAGTTCACATAGATTCAAAAAAGTTATAAAAAATTATACGTTAATTATATTACATGTCTCAAAACCATTTTCAATGTGCTAAATTAGAATGTGCAAAGCAATATGGTCTACCTCTGTAGTTTATTTTTTTTTCATTTTTGATGTTTGGCAGCCCCTGGTATGGAAAAAAGTGGCATGGATATTGTTCAAAATTTCAGCTTTTTGTGTTCCAAAAAAACTCATACAGGTTTAGAATGACATGAAAGTCATGTGGAATAATATTTATCAGATTAAAAACTTTCTCCATATCTTCTGTTTGTTCTGACCTGCTTCCTGTAGTCTCTGTATCATCATCAGAACTCATATCAATGGGAAACATGTCTTCGTCTTCCGAAAAGTCTCCGTTGTCCTCTCGCTTCATGCTGTCTACTTGAGATTTTCTCCTCCTCTTCCTTCTCTTCTTCATTATTGAACTGTCGCAATGGGCCTGCATGGATCCCAGGGTTTGAATGGAGGTTTCGTTTCCAGAGTGAGACAGACGGGACGTGCCTTTTCCAACTTGGGCCTGCATTAGGGCAGAGCCCTCTGAAATTATGGGCGATGTAGCCAAGTGGCACGGCACCACCTCCTGTAGGGAGAGTAATAATAGTACTAAATGTAGGAAATGCATGCTTTAGGGAGTGTTTGCATTTTAAAGATTTTTTTCAATCTTTGGAGGAAAACATCTAGGTCTATTTGTAAAAACACTGTATATATGCAAACACAACCATTCACTCATATAACCATGAATGTAGACTATAGCCATAGATTTGGTTTGACTGTGTCTGCTTAAATCTCAGAAGCACAACACTGTGACCCTAATGCCTTGTGACAGATCACTGCACCTTTCATTACAAACAAACTCATGCACGTGCACAGCTCTGAACTGTCTCTAAGTCATGGTTTCATAAGACATAAGTGCATGGCTGCACATTAATATATATGATAGTATAATGTTCAGTTGTTTAGGTCACTCAATTGCCCTTGAGAACCAGTCAACCAGCTCATACGTCAGTTATCACTTCCATTCAAACAGACAGACCATTATTAACTCTAGCTCTGCTAAACATCATCACCACAACACAAATAGATACGCGGACTGTAGTCAACAGCAGGAATCATCACAACAACAAATACAGAAAACGTCTCAGGTTACTTATGTAACCATGGTTCCCTGAGTAGGGAACGAGACACTGCGTCCTCTAGGGGTCGCTATGGGGAACGCCTCGTCGTGACCCGTGTCTGAAGCATACATTCAAAAAACACCAACAACATGTTGGCCGGTGACATCCCATGACATCACTACCGGTGCGACTATAGTATAAATAGGCGCCGGGAGAACACGTCATTCACTTCTTCGTCTGAAGCTTGCGTCCGAAGCATGGCAGGAAACCTAGAGGATGCAGTGTCTCGTTCCCTAGTCAGGGAACCATGGTTACATATGTAACTGCGTCCTCTAGGGGTCTCTATGGGGAATGGTATACCCACGCTACCATGCTGAGGGGAGTGCATGCCAGAAACCTATGGCGAGCACTAAGTACCAACTCTACCATAGCCATGGAAGTTGCCCCTAGGATGTTAGACGGCTGTCCGTGACATTATCCCCTACAGCCAAAGGCCTAGGTTACATACCCCAAAAAACTTACCTGTTAGGGCCAGACTCCTGGGCCCGGGGTAGACCTCAAGGCTTAGAATCAGGAATAGATTCCTTTAAGGGGATATGACCAAGAGCCTAGCATCATACTAAGTCTTGGCCTGTCACACAGGGGCTACCGCTTGCTCTGCATTAGCTTGCTGAAGGAACTGTCTCAACAGACTCCTCGTAGCAACACCCTGTTAAAGTAGGTATCCAGAGGATACATAGGTGGAGTGGTGCCCAAGGCGGAACCGGGGTTTTAAACCACTCA
>NW_015505313.1:3199867-3201560 GCF_001515645.1 Sinocyclocheilus grahami | reverse complement strand
GTAGCAACACCCTGTTAAAGTAGGTATCCAGAGGATACATAGGTGGAGTGGTGCCCAAGGTGGAACCGGGGCTTTAACCAACTCAAGAAAGCGCACAAAGCTGCCACGCGTAACCCTCACCATACAGTATTTTAGAAAGAACGCAAAGTACTAGTGTGCGAACTTACCACAGTGTGGATTTTAGAAAGTGTACAAAGACTTCACGTGCACACTTACCATAACATGGATTTTAATGATAACGTCCTAAGGGGCTCTCGTGTCACTCTATAAGAGCAGCCCATAGATGGAAATGGTACATCACCAGAACAAAATGTTCGAGAAGCCATCAGCTCGATCTATGGTAAAATGCTAGAATGGCTAGCAGAAAGTTACCTAGCTGAGGGAGCAACACACCCAGCTCTCAGTCGAGAGGGGGCTCGACCTATAGCATGTTCGTTAGAAATCAGAAGGGTAAGCGAACAGCAAGCTTAGCCAAAAACTCAGCTCACCAGGGAGGCAGAGGAAGGGCCTAGTTCACCTGATGTTGCCAGTTCCAGGTGCTCTGGGAAAACAGAGAACTCAACTCTCACATGAGAGGAGAACTCCAAATTCAGAAAGGAGTAGCATGCTCATAGGCAACCCTTTGATAAAGGGGAGCACTGCTAAACACTACCACGAGAACAGCCCACGGAGTGAAGAATCCAACTCCTCAGAAAGGGAGAGAATTTAAACGCTCGAAAGAAAACACCATGCTCACAATAACCCTCAATGCTGAGGAGAGCGATGCTTCAAAAGTGTGTCAACAGAGACACACTGGTTGAGTGGAGCCCAAAGCGAGTACCGGGGTCTAAGCCAACTCAGAGAACGGGAACGAGGCTAATAACGCGTAACCCTTACCATACAGGATTTCAGAAAGTGCGCAGTCTTAGCGTGCACACTTACCACTATGTGGATTTTAGAAAGTGTGCAAAGTGCTCAGCGTGCACACTTACCACCATGTGGATTTCAGAAAGTGCACAAAGCTTAGCGTGTGCACTTACCATAGCATGGATTTAAGAGCTTCCCAAGCATCTGCTCACAGATGCCCAGAAGTACTGAGCCAAGCGGGAGTGGCAAGCTCAAAGATAACCCTCTGAGACGAGGGGAGCACTGCCTGAGACAGCATTTCACAAGAAGGTTCTCGCAAATGCTACCTATACTTCCCGCTCGATGCCTCAGCAAGAGGGGATATCCTGGTGGCGACCTAGATACGGCGTACCAGACAGGGCAGCCTGGAAGCACAAGCCCAGCCCGGACGTCCAGGAAATTTTGCAGTGCCGTGCCAGGACAGAAACACACAGGTCCCAGAAAACACTGCAAAGAAAGCTTGCAGATGGAATACACACAACCACCAGCATATTAAATATATATTTTTATAAAAATGGATCGTACTCA
Source organism: Sinocyclocheilus grahami (assembly GCF_001515645.1). Classification (NCBI taxonomy): domain Eukaryota; kingdom Metazoa; phylum Chordata; class Actinopteri; order Cypriniformes; family Cyprinidae; genus Sinocyclocheilus; species Sinocyclocheilus grahami. The sequence continues at coordinate 3,200,147 of NW_015505313.1, read as the reverse complement.
CCCACCATGGTTCCCACGCAGGAGCCCCGTTCAAGAAGCGACCCGAAGAAGCCTGTAGTTCGGACCATCAGTAAGGTGGTTACTATGAAGCCATAGAACCAACCGAAATATTATAGGTCCAGCATAGGGACTGTAATGCAGGAAGTTCCTACCTAACCTCGGTCAGGTGGAGAGATGGTTGTTACAGGGGAATTAGGAAGGGGAAGATAAGGGCAGATGTTAAACCTCCCGAGGGAAATGAGTAGATACTCAAGTATCACTCTGATCCGGACGAAAGCGC
>NW_015505313.1:3191866-3199780 GCF_001515645.1 Sinocyclocheilus grahami | reverse complement strand
GCGCGAGCCGCGACACTAGCCTTCTGTGCCCGTCTCTGATCCTCAGACCGAGACGGGCCAGGACCCCTGGGTTGTTAGGGCTCAGACCTGGACCTTCGTGGAATGAAGGATTTGAAGCCCGCTGAGCGCGCCTTCGCCTCCCTGAACTTCTCAACCACCGTTACTTATGTAACCATGGTTCCCTGAGTAGGGAACGAGACACTGCGTCCTCTAGGGGTCGCTATGGGGAACGCCTCGTCGTGACCCGTGTCTGAAGCATACATTCAAAAAACACCAACAACATGTTGGCCGGTGACATCCCATGACATCACTACCGGTGCGACTATAGTATAAATAGGCGCCGGGAGAACACGTCATTCACTTCTTCGTCTGAAGCTTGCGTCCGAAGCATGGCAGGAAACCTAGAGGATGCAGTGTCTCGTTCCCTAGTCAGGGAACCATGGTTACATATGTAACTGCGTCCTCTAGGGGTCTCTATGGGGAATGGTATACCCACGCTACCATGCTGAGGGGAGTGCATGCCAGAAACCTATGGCGAGCACTAAGTACCAACTCTACCATAGCCATGGAAGTTGCCCCTAGGATGTTAGACGGCTGTCCGTGACATTATCCCCTACAGCCAAAGGCCTAGGTTACATACCCCAAAAAACTTACCTGTTAGGGCCAGACTCCTGGGCCCGGGGTAGACCTCAAGGCTTAGAATCAGGAATAGATTCCTTTAAGGGGATATGACCAAGAGCCTAGCATCATACTAAGTCTTGGCCTGTCACACAGGGGCTACCGCTTGCTCTGCATTAGCTTGCTGAAGGAACTGTCTCAACAGACTCCTCGTAGCAACACCCTGTTAAAGTAGGTATCCAGAGGATACATAGGTGGAGTGGTGCCCAAGGTGGAACCGGGGCTTTAACCAACTCAAGAAAGCGCACAAAGCTGCCACGCGTAACCCTCACCATACAGTATTTTAGAAAGAACGCAAAGTACTAGTGTGCGAACTTACCACAGTGTGGATTTTAGAAAGTGTACAAAGACTTCACGTGCACACTTACCATAACATGGATTTTAATGATAACGTCCTAAGGGGCTCTCGTGTCACTCTATAAGAGCAGCCCATAGATGGAAATGGTACATCACCAGAACAAAATGTTCGAGAAGCCATCAGCTCGATCTATGGTAAAATGCTAGAATGGCTAGCAGAAAGTTACCTAGCTGAGGGAGCAACACACCCAGCTCTCAGTCGAGAGGGGGCTCGACCTATAGCATGTTCGTTAGAAATCAGAAGGGTAAGCGAACAGCAAGCTTAGCCAAAAACTCAGCTCACCAGGGAGGCAGAGGAAGGGCCTAGTTCACCTGATGTTGCCAGTTCCAGGTGCTCTGGGAAAACAGAGAACTCAACTCTCACATGAGAGGAGAACTCCAAATTCAGAAAGGAGTAGCATGCTCATAGGCAACCCTTTGATAAAGGGGAGCACTGCTAAACACTACCACGAGAACAGCCCACGGAGTGAAGAATCCAACTCCTCAGAAAGGGAGAGAATTTAAATGCTCGAAAGAAAACACCATGCTCACAATAACCCTCAATGCTGAGGAGAGCGATGCTTCAAAAGTGTGTCAACAGAGACACACTGGTTGAGTGGAGCCCAAAGCGAGTACCGGGGTCTAAGCCAACTCAGAGAACGGGAACGAGGCTAATAACGCGTAACCCTTACCATACAGGATTTCAGAAAGTGCGCAGTCTTAGCGTGCACACTTACCACTATGTGGATTTTAGAAAGTGTGCAAAGTGCTCAGCGTGCACACTTACCACCATGTGGATTTCAGAAAGTGCACAAAGCTTAGCGTGTGCACTTACCATAGCATGGATTTAAGAGCTTCCCAAGCATCTGCTCACAGATGCCCAGAAGTACTGAGCCAAGCGGGAGTGGCAAGCTCAAAGATAACCCTCTGAGACGAGGGGAGCACTGCCTGAGACAGCATTTCACAAGAAGGTTCTCGCAAATGCTACCTATACTTCCCGCTCGATGCCTCAGCAAGAGGGGATATCCTGGTGGCGACCTAGATACGGCGTACCAGACAGGGCAGCCTGGAAGCACAAGCCCAGCCCGGACGTCCAGGAAATTTTGCAGTGCCGTGCCAGGACAGAAACACACAGGTCCCAGAAAACACTGCAAAGAAAGCTTGCAGATGGAATACACACAACCACCAGCATATTAAATATATATTTTTATAAAAATGGATCGTACTCACCCACCATGGTTCCCACGCAGGAGCCCCGTTCAAGAAGCGACCCGAAGAAGCCTGTAGTTCGGACCATCAGTAAGGTGGTTACTATGAAGCCATAGAACCAACCGAAATATTATAGGTCCAGCATAGGGACTGTAATGCAGGAAGTTCCTACCTAACCTCGGTCAGGTGGAGAGATGGTTGTTACAGGGGAATTAGGAAGGGGAAGATAAGGGCAGATGTTAAACCTCCCGAGGGAAATGAGTAGATACTCAAGTATCACTCTGATCCGGACGAAAGCGCAGACGCCTTGTCTGGATCACATCCCTTAGGTCTTGCCTACCTCCCTTTGACCCGCGATAACTCCTACTCCTACCCGCAGGCGGGGGAGGAGCGCGAGCCGCGACACTAGCCTTCTGTGCCCGTCTCTGATCCTCAGACCGAGACGGGCCAGGACCCCTGGGTTGTTAGGGCTCAGACCTGGACCTTCGTGGAATGAAGGATTTGAAGCCCGCTGAGCGCGCCTTCGCCTCCCTGAACTTCTCAACCACCGTCTCGACGGAGGTACCGAAAAGTTTGGAAGGCAAAACCGGAGCATCAAGAAGAAAGCCCCTCTCTTTCTTCCCGATATCTGACAGGTTCACCCGCAGATGTCTCTCCATTACCACCATAGCTGCCATGGACCTGCCCATAGCAGAGGTGGCCTGCTTAGTAGCACAGAGAGCGAGATCTGTGGTGTGGCGCAACTCAGCTACCTCATCGGGAGAAAGGCCCTCGCCTTTATCCCGGTCTTTCAGTAGATCAGCAGATAAATCAAATAAAGAGTTTTATACATTTAATTTGAATACATGTGTGTGTTTTATGTAGATGTGAATTTAATGTTAATTGCTAACAAATCAAATAAAGGGTTTTAATCATTTAAGTTTAATACATTTGCACTTTTATTTTATTTAATTTTGATTTAATTTAATGTTTGTTGCTAATAAATAAAAAAGAGTATTAAACATTGTGGTGGTAGTACATAGTAGTAGCTGTATATTCTACTACGTTTTATATTCACTATATGAATATAAAACTAAGTATAAAACTAAATAAATATAAAAACTAAAACTAAGTTCCATTACATCTGTAGAAGATCATCTCCTAAAATGCTACACCAGAGCATCCAATGTATTCAATGTGCTTCTCTAGAACTGTTACACTTTTATTCATAACAGAATATCATATTAACATAAATGACGGCATTCAAGAGTGTAGCAATTTCATATTCCTGTGAATGCAATCCAGTGATAGCTCTCTGCTTGCTACTGGCTATATTTAGTCAAATGAAGCACAAACATCTAAACCAGTTCAGACAAATAGACAGTGATTCTGCTGGCATAAAGAATAACACAATTTAGCGAGCACATAAGGTGTATGCAAAGAGAGCATTATTTTAGTAACACAAGGCAAAGTTTGAGGGATCACAGGAAAAGTACATCTCTCTTTTTTGTGCCGTTGTCAGAGCCAGAATGTTCCACGTGAGTGCTAACCAGGGCAACCATTCTAGCAATTACCGAACGCAGTGTACCTCAGCAGATATTCATCTCAGGCATTTGTGCCTGTGATGAGCAAGAATCCATCTGTGCTCAGAAAGTAATGAGGAAGTTTGAAAGACTAAGCCAGGAGGATAACCGACATACACAGACAGAGGTGTTCTTATCTCAGCAGTCGGACAGTGTTCAGGGCTTTTGTCTGGTACATTACTTTGCCCTTTAAATTGGCTGGCTTTTGCTTTCAAGCTTGGGAAGCATGAAGATGCGTGCCGTTTTAGACAGAACAACGATGCCCTTGGCTGAAAGAGTCTGTTCTAGAGCAGCTGGATTGTTTCCAGCAAACAAGTTCAGATTTCAAGCTATGGTATACTCATGAGGAGACTTGCATACGTCGTGTTACATTTCTCAGTGCACAATGACTCTTGGCTGCAATAAAAGCAGAGCTACAGGATTTATTGTTTGGTACAGGACGCCGGTACTCACCTCATCACTTTCTGTTTCTTTAACAAAGAATGCCTCTCCATTTTCACCTAGTTTCATGTGTAAGCTGACCGGCTCCCCATTTATCTCAATGTCAACCTGAGGAGAAAGGGAACATGGAATGCTGACACTATAATAAAGGCAATTTACAACAGTAAGCCATGTGCAACACAAGGCCAATGACAATGCTAATTTTATCCCATCTTCAAACAACAACTTCAAAGAGTATATTTATGTCCATGGCTTTGATATAATAATATATTACATATTATATTATAGGGATATATTACCTGATATGTCTCCAGACATTCTGGACATTGGACAGAATAAAAATGAAAATTCTGAATCATTTACTCATATTTACATGGTTCCAAACCCATAGTTCAATTCATTCAATTCAGTTCACATTTATTTGTATAGCGCTTTTCATGAAACGATACATGTTGTTTCAAAGCAGCTTTACAGAAAATTTATGTTTCTGCATTACAATTAAGAGTGATCTGTTATCAGAGGTGACTGTGTCAAAGCAATGTCCATATGGCAGAAATGTAGATTAAACAAATCATGAGAATTTTGTTCATCCTCGGAACACAAATTATATTTTATATTTTTTAAATATTATCTTATCCTTTTTGTCCCTTCATTTAAAGTCCACACAATCAAAATTTTACACATCAAAAAGTACAAAAATACATTGTAAAAGTAATCCATTTGAACTGAGCAGTTTAATCCAAGTCTTCTGAAGAGACTGGATCACTTTATATGATGAACACATTTCATTTAGGCTTTTATTTACATATAACCACTGATCAATGCACATACATAGTGGACTTCAAACATGGTAAACGGAAGCCTAAATGGACGCTGGACTTTTTCTTTCTTGTTTGATTTGGTTTCATGTGATTCAGGTGTGTCTTGTCAATTGTCCTCATTACCCCATGTATTTAAGTCCCAGTCTGTGCGTTCTGTCTTTGTCGGGTCTAACAGTGTGATGTACGTGTGTCTTCTCCTGTTCCTGGTTTGGATTGCCCCTCGTGTGGATTCATTAAAGACTGTTTATTATAATCTATGTAAACGTCGTTCACTCCGACACAGTGCGTGACAGTCTAAGTGTAAGCATCTGTTTGTGATGTTAAAGCATTAAAAACCCCAGAGTATTTGAAATGTCAGCAGGAAACTTGAACAGACTTATTCTACAAGTTTCTACGACTGTACCACCTGTCCTTTGGTTGCACGTGACGAGAATACTTTTTTTATATTTGGTTACACTTTATTTTATGTGTCCTTGTTACAGTGTAATTATACATTTAAGTACTGAGTAATATTTATTAACTACATGTACTTACTATGGTTAGGGTGAGGGTTAGAGTTTGGTTTAGGGTTACTTGCATGTAATTATTCATAATTAATTGTTATTATAATAGTAAGTACATGTAACATGTGTAACAAAGACACCTTAAAATAAAGTGTTACCTTATATTTCTTGGGTCAAGAAAAATTCAGAGTTTGTGATACAATTTCCCTCTCCTCTAGCGCAAATCACTTGCTATGGATGGATGGTCCACAGCAGGTGGATGCAGGTTAAGGTGTTTATATGCTGGACGAAATGGGTAAATATCTAGCTGTGTCGAGTTTATGACCTTATGCCACCAGTTTACCATATTTACATGACCACATGCTTTGCCACAAGCATAATTGGTTTAAGAATGTGCATGTGAACACACTCATTGGTTCTTGCAGAAACTTGAATATGCTTGTGTGACACATGACCTCAAAAGTAAATAATGAAAGAATATTATTTTTAAGGGGTGAAAAAACCTTTTAACACACCAGATGAATCAGTGAAATGGTAAGCTACAAAAATATGGTAAATCTCATATGCGGCCACCCTAAAGTATGTCTGTGCTAGTGCTTACCACTTTCTCCCGGGAGCGCAGAACTCCCATCTTGCCGAAACGGACATGAAAAGGCGAGCACTGCAGAGTGCCGTCAGGCTGACGCACCACAATTACATCGATACAGCCGGACAGGGTGGCAGGGTTAAGTCCTCTGTACAGCTCCTTCACCTGCACAAAAACCTGACCGGCTAGCTGGCCCACGTAGTTCATGGTCTGACTCTGAAATAGAGAGAAGTCAAGCTTTTAAAGGCAAACATGAAACTACTCAAATCAATACCTTAAAATAATCCTAAAAATTTCCCTTATTGTTTTATTATGTTCCAATTATTATGTTCTGTGTTGCTCTTTTACATGTAACAAACAATTTTCTATTAATAAACAAGTACTTGATCTTTTTACCTTTAAACTAAGCTATATAATTCTCTGTGAACTTCAGCACTACAATTAATAACTGTTTGTGTGAAAGTGCAGAGGCAAGTGTGTAAAGGCAAATGTGATGTTGATGAGCCATCTGTGTGTGTTTAGTGAGTATGATAACACTCAACATCTCTATAATAAACAATCCTCTAGATTGTGCAAAAATTTTGCAGACCTAATGAAGAAGAAAAAACCTGTAGAACTAACTAGGTCTAATAAAAACATGCTGTCTTGCTCAACTCAAGCCCAGATCTCTTTGGCAATTTAGGTGAAAGGTAAAATATCATAGAACCCCTTAAGACTGCAAGCACTAGATACAATGACATTGCTCAAAAAAGGATTACACGTAATGTTTAAAGTAATTAGCTAATTGCAAGTGTCTGCAATTTAAAAAAAATTGTGTGCACTATTACAATATGCAAGCTAGGGCTTGCATATTTCCGACAAGGCAGAGCAAGTTGGCATTAATGGGAAAGAAAGAAAGAAAAATCATTTTGTATGCATGAAGAGTTCCCACACTTTTTGAACAATTAATTTAATGACTTGCCCAATGACCTTTCCAGCTGTTCATGATTACTAAAAGGATTTATTTCGAATTAGATTTCTGGCCGGATTTGCATTTGTTTGTCAGGTGCCAATTTTCGGACTTAACAGAATTAAACATTTATATTTAGTTCTGTACAAATGACCCTCAACGGACAGACTGAAGCTGCCTGTGGTCAAACATTTCAAGCCAAAGATATATATTCTGTATATTAATTACAGACTTTGCCTGGAAATCACAGTTTTAAAATTCACTAATCTTTTTAGGTTTTCTTTTAGAAAAACCTGACAATCTTATTAGCCCAAATAATTCGCCCCTAGAATCAACCCCGAGATTGTGTAAAAACCTTCAAGTAAGTCTTCATTGTTCATACACAACAGACTAGTCCTGCACATTTACACAAATGCACAGTCACATGGGACTGGCATGGCTCCAATAGTTCTGCTGTTAGATACTGGTGCCAATAATAGCACAAGCATCCAAATGTACAGTGCATCTACGATGCTTGATTTGACACTAGAGCTACAGGATAACTACTGCATAACTGCCTAATCACAAACACTTTAAGACTCATTTCAACTAATTAAAACAGAATATCATCCAAAGGACAAGGAGGTCACTGTTAATGTCATTAAAAAGGAAACAAAAGGAATAATAATGAATATACATGCATTATTACATATTAAGAATGTATATTTTGCAATCACTAGCCTACTGAAGCATGGATAATAGATAAACTAATAAGAAAAATGACATGCGAGTACTCGGCTGTACATATATTTCAGATGGCATTTAACGATTTTTTTTTTTTTTACTATAT
>NW_015505313.1:3186144-3190326 GCF_001515645.1 Sinocyclocheilus grahami | reverse complement strand
GAATTTTTTTTTTTTTTTCTATATATATATATATATATATATATATATATATATATATATATATATAGACTTTTTGTAGTTAACGTTAATCGAAATTAAATCCAGATCATTACAGTCACAGACCCAATGAATGTAAACAATCATCAGCTGTGCTATAACAACAGAAGCCCTTCACTGTGTTAACCCAAACAAGTGCATGCATTTACGTTTGCAAATGATTATAAACAGGATGGAAATGAGAGGCCAGGGAGGGATGAAATTCCCTGTAATACATACGTGGGATGCGGCAGAGGCGTTAGGATGTCACAGCCATTCAAAAGAACTTAGTGGATCCTCGGACGCGGCTGAATCCGGTGTTGATGCTCGCTACTCTTCGTTAATGTATTTAGTCTCTACCGTTTGACCCACTGTCTGTTCACTGACTGTCTGTGTTGGTGTTGTATTTAAAGCAGGGTGGAAACTGTTTGCAGTGAGTAGCAGTCCCTGCCTCTGCAGCTGACATCCCAGTTAACCCTTTGCACCCATCTACATAGCTAGCTACGCGAGCATTTACAGTCTATGAAGCTGCCTACTGTATCCGCGCGACGCGTCTTTCGAGGTTGGGGTTGGAGTCACGACGTCGCCACACAGTGGACCAATCAAACACTTTGTTGATGTGACGCGACGCGACAAGAACGCTAGCGTTGGCTATTCGACACCGCAAACAAGCGTCAACATTACTTGTACGCTACAAGGCATTATAGTTATTTTAAGCATCTTTAACATTCAGTTTTAAACGTTTTTTTTAACGCAATTAACGTTTATTCCAGAGTATTTTTGTTGTGGTTGCGTTTTAAATAGCCAATTTTTAAATCAGTCAATGCATCGACTGAAATTCACATTTATCTGCCTAATTTGTATTTAATTATAATTGCTTGCTGAATATGGCATTGCGGTGGGGAAATATGCTGACCATGCATTACATTTAATGCACGCGTTTAATGGATTTTATACGCAAAATTTTGCTCACGTGGCAGCCAGGAAAGCAGCAGCAGCAGCTGAACTGGCATTCGACTGTTTACAAACGCATACGTGTGTGTGTCTGTGGCTGCATGTAATCATAGAATAGATATGTGGGTGCTTGAGTGGTGGTTTACTGATTATTATTCCACCAGTATTGCAAGCTGTCAAAATTGAAAGGTTTTTAATTGCATGTATGGCTCATACAGCTTGTTCATAATTGCATATGGGGGGAAAAGAAAAACTGCACAGATGTACAGCAAGTGTATCAGATGGTAACATATGCATATATATATATATATATATATATATATATATATGACCCTGGTCCTGGACCACAAAACCAGTCTTAAGTCGCTTGGTTATATTTGTAGCAATAGCCAAAAATACATTGTATGGGTTAAAATTATCGATTTTTCCTATTATGCCAAACATCATTAGGATATTAAGTAAAGATCATGTTCCATGAAGATATTTTGTAAATGCCGTACCGTATATATATATCAAAAGGTAATGTAAAGTTGATTAGAATATGCATTGCTAATAACTTAATTTGGACAACTTTAAAGGCAATTTTCTCAATATTTTAATTTTTTTGCACCCTCAGATTCCAGATTTTCAAATAGTTGTATCTCGGCCAAATATTGTCCTATTCTAACAAACCATACATCAATGGAAACTCAATCTCTATTTTGAAAAATTTACACTTAAGGCTGGTTTTGTGGTCCAGGGTCACATATATTGTTAAGAAATAGTGTTGATGTTGGTTTAGATGCTGTACATTCCACTAAATTATTCTGACATAGCAGTTGTTGTAGTGTAATGTACTGTGGTAACCCCGGTGTCCTTTGAGAGGAATTTCAGACCTTGTGTTTGTTTGAGTGGTTCAGAGGACAATGTCTGTGTGTGTGTGTTTAAACTGCTGGAACTGCTGGCTTTCTCTGAAATGGGTGACTAAAGAAAACAAAGGTATGTGTATATGCATGAGTGTGTGTTTCTCTGAAGTGCTGTTCAGGCAATAAACAACCTAAGAGAATTTGGTCATGTTAAAGCCAGGACTGCTGCACTCCGATTGGACAGCGTACTCAGCATGCACTCTATTTCATCACGATCTGTTGATTTCTCCACAAGATACACCAGAACACTAGAGTACATTCCAGATTCACTTGTGGGGTTTGTAGGAATCTGAGAATATGATTTTGCATTCACACCTGGCTCGTTGTCTTAGCTCGGTTCGTTTTGGTATATGTGAACACGGCAATCGCGGCCTGATCCGCGCCAAAACAATCGGTCCGAGATCGCCTGAAGGAGGCATGGAAACTAAGTGGAATCCCAGAAAATAAACTGTGGAACTTTGACCAATGAGACAACAGTTTTCTCGCACGTGACTTGTATTAACAAATTTGGTCCGTTTAGAAACTTTGCCGTGTGAAAGCGAACCGCACCAAAAAGCAACATTGTAAAAATTGTAATCCCTGTTTCGAACAAAGCAACCAATCTACAGGTGTGAGAGCACACTAGAGAGTCTGGGGTCTGAGGGGGTGGAGGAGACTATGCTTTGTGCTAATAAACACATTAATGTTAACTAATATTAACATTTCATACTGTATCTTGATTAGTTTTGCTGTCTCTTGTCAGTCATACTATAACAACACTTTGTACATAAATAGATAAAATATTCACTATATTTAGCTTAATTATTATCGTATCTACCCAAAAGCCTGCCCATATGGTTCTTTACAGTGCAGTCTATAAGCTTATAGCACATGACTGATTGTGAAAATACACCTGGGTTGGGCCGTCTCCACCAATCAGAGCCAGAGGGGTCTATGAGAGGCATGTGGGGTCATGTGTTGACTGAACTGCTGACCTTACTATTGTAGGAGGGAAGATTGACACTGAGACTCTTCAGTGAATTGGGGCCTGTATTTTTGCATCACTTCATTGTATTTCTGACATCTCAGGGCAGTACAGCATGTACCATAGGCAGTAAAACAAGATCCTGCTCAGTTAGTATGATGGATTGGGTTGTAAACAAGTGGTGAAAGTATGTCCTAGGGCTAGCGCAGGTCGACGATCGGCAGACAGAATCAAAAGGGGCAAGACAAAAGGGGTGAATCCAGGGAACCAGGCGAAGATCAGACACCGGGAAGGCTAAGGCTAAGGCTAATGACTAAGGCAAACGACTAGGGCTAAGGCTAAGGACTAGGGCTAAGGCTAGGGCTAATGGCTAAGGCTAAGGCTAGGGCTAGGGCTAGGGCTAGGGCTAAGGCTAAGGCTAAGGCTAAGGCTAAGGCTAAGGCTAAGGCTAAGGCTAAGGCTAAGGCTAAGGCTAAGGCTAAGGCTAAGGCTAAGGCTAAGGCTAAGGCTAAGGCTAAGGCTAAGGCTAAGGCTAAGGCTAAGGCTAAGGCTAAGGCTAAGGCTAAGGCTAAGGCTAAGGCTAAGGCTAAGGCTAAGGCTAAGGCTAAGGCTAAGGCTAAGGCTAAGGCTAAGGCTAAGGCTAAGGCTAAGGCTAAGGCTAAGGCTAAGGCTAAGGCTAAGGCTAAGGCTAAGGCTAAGGCTAAGGCTAAGGCTAAGGCAACAAACGAGGGCTCTGTAGAGTCGCTATCGCTAGGGGAGTGATAAATGCGGAACAATACTCGGCAGAGGGAAGGGATAAGAGTGAGTGTTATATAGTGAGGGAGTGATATGAAACAGCTGGGTGCAATCAGTGTAAACAGGTGTGTGCAATTCGTGCTGAGTGCAATCAGTAATGCATGATGGGAAATGTAGTCCGGGGTGCTATGCAACAGTTTGTGTGGTGCGAGAGTCAATGAAAAGGAAAGTTCATGGACCGGATTCGTGACAGTTTGAGAGCATGACATATAACAATGTACCGCAGATTGTGTGAACATGCACAAACACACAACATATAATAATAAGGAATTATGACTGTAACCTGATTTAAAAAATCTATAAAATGAAATCAAAATGGTATGATGATTAATTAAATTAATTAATTACATTTATCAATATTTGCTGAAAAAAGCCCCAAAATTAAGATTATTTACAAGACTACCAAATCAATGAATAGACAGTATTAAAAAAATTCAGAAACTCAAAAGTGTGAATTCAAACCTGAATTTCTCAGATGGTAGTAAAAAATAATTAGTAAATTTTTATTTATAAATTTATATATATATA
>NW_015505313.1:3154954-3185903 GCF_001515645.1 Sinocyclocheilus grahami | reverse complement strand
TTTATATAAATTTATATATATATATATATATATATATATATATATATATATATATACATATATATAAACTTTTTATATTTTTATCACATATTTTTAACAATTAAAGACACTAAATAAACACTTTATATTAGCAGCCCTAATTAAATTAAATAATACTAATAATACTTAATAATTAATAAATTAAATAATACTGATAATACTACAAAATAATACTTTTGGCTTTAAAGCCTCACAACTGTTTAAAGGGCCCCCAGCCTAGCCCAGTTTTTTTTTTCTTTTTCTAAACTTATTATATTTTATGGACATTTTTAGACGATCCCATGAATTAAGTATAAGTGATGAAAATGCTCACAATTTTTACCTAATAAAATATTTTATAATTTGGCATAACAAGAAAAATTTATATTCATTATATTAATTTTACTTTTCCAGGTCTCCAAATCACTCTTAGGCTAGAATATATGAGGCAGGCTTTCCTGGATATATAAGAAGGCATGGGAACCTTGGTTCTTCAAAAGGGAAAGAAGTGACATTTGTAGTTTTTAGCCTATTTTAAAAATTGTATTTATTTATTTACTTTTATAATTCCTTGGTTGAGAACCACAGGACTTAAGAACCTAGCAGGAACACACTGAAAGAACATGAGTGGAGATATCAGACTATATTTGTACCCTCTTGTCTTTTCTGAACCACACCACACAGATTGCAAAAGTGGAAACCGAAGAACAGGCTTGGCTGGAATATCATGCTGATGTCTGTTTATAGTCAATCAAGCTAAAGACCCTGTTTTCAACAAACAGCAAAACAGTTTCCCTGGTCTCAGCACAAGCAGACTCTCACAATTTCAGCCTTGACATAGCACTGGCCATACTTAACTGCAAAAGGGGGTTCAATTACATCAATCATTATAAACCTGCATCTTTATACTCAGTTGAACATAGCAACCACAACAACCTAGCATAATTAAAGCTACAGGTGATCAGCATTAGTATTTTCTTCAGAAAACATAAAAGTGTAGTTTGTATTTGCACTGTAATGAAACAGAAACAAGGGCTCTTAAAAATCAACCATTCATGAATCATGAATCACAGCCATTAATGGGTTCTTTGATGACCACGGCAGTGATTATCCAGCAACGTACAGCTCCTGACCTTCACTGACACCTGCTGAACACATATGACTTCTCCAGACATTGCCTGACCTTTAATTAAACATCTTATGTCACCTTTTATTAAAAATACTCTGGTTTAATGATAACATTGTACAGACGTCCAAACACTTTGAAGAATGAATTTGCTCAGAGGTTGAACGCAAACCTGGTCAGTCTATTTGGAAATGCCCGTGTAATCTGACACAGTGATGCACTCAACGCTCTTTGGTTCTAGGTCACATAACAGGCTGTAGAAGCAGTTCATGGTGTCCCTGCCGATGGACCGTCCCCAAGTTGAGCCTAACGGGCATTAATGCAGGTGCCAAAAGTGTCACAGTGTCTGGTTGTGGTGCCCTGGACTGGCCACTTGAGGGCGCGCTTCCCATTCACTGTTACATGTTTTGAACTCTAATTCCCATAGTCCTTTGCTTTGTCGTTTCTGTTCTGATCATGATCACCTGTGGGTAATTTACTCATCATTTCATCACTACTTATACCATGCTCACACTGTCTGTCTTTGCTGCAGTATTGTTTGAGGTTACGTCGTGTTTTCTGTTCCCTGTGGTTTGAATTTACCTTTAGCCTAGTTTTTGTTCTGTTTTTGGATTATTTGTTACTTTAATAAACATACTGCACTTGGATCTAACTTTGTTTTCTCCTGGCATTCCGTGACAAAAAACAGCTCAGTGGAGGCTGGTTGGGGGAGGCAGGGGAGGCATAGCTTCCCCATAATTTTGAGGTGAAAATGGGAGGAGGACGATTTAATGTTAATAAAATTCACAATTCATTTCAGTTCATGTCTCAGAATGTGTATTTTTTTGTTTGTAATTTCACAGTTGTAATACCATAACGTGAAGCGTTGCTTTTCTATCGTGAATGTGCCGGATCTGCTGATGTAATTACATCCGCTAATGATCGAGAAGGGGAGGGGGAGGCCGGGGAAGAGCTGAGCTCTCGTGCCTCCGTTGGTAAAAAAAAAAAATAGCCAATCACCATCGAGTGTTCACTTTCAGTGCTGAGGAGTGTTGAGAAAAGAAACCTTGTTAGGGAGGCTAGCCTCCCTTCTGATATCAACCAATCATCACAGAGACGTAAATTACGTGATATTAGTTTGAACGTCTGCCGCTGCGCTGATAATGTAAGTACTTATGATGAGTAGTGATATTGAATATTTGATTGCCAACAGATTTACCAAGCTGTCATTCAACAGTACATATACAAATTAAAAAAAAAAGGGAAAACGGCCTAAGCTGGAAATAGGCTACAGCAGTGAGACTTAAAAATCTTTGTTTGTGTTCTACTGAAGAAACAAAGTCACCTACATCTTGGATGACCTGGGGGTAAGCAGATAAACATCAAATTTTCATTTTTGGGTGAACTATCCCTTTAATGAAATGACGCAACAGGCAGCTCTCTTTAACACAGACTTTTAAGAAGGGATGGATGTTTGCTTCAAGAGATAGGCCAGGTAAGTGAAATTATATAAACTTGCTGTATGTGTGTCGTTTTCTTTACGTTTTCTGACTAAAAGCAACCAAAAAGCCATTTTAAAGTGGTTAAGCAAATAATAATAATAATAATCGGCAGGGATCCCAGACCAATAAAATGAACGCTAGTGTGCCTCTATTTTAAAACCCACGAGCTGCCACCATTTACAGACTAATTAATAAACATCATAATATAATAAATATGCAAATCATAAAAAATTCTAGTCCTGTCCATTAGAACATTTCTCTCAAATCCATGCATATTATACACACTTTTGTTATAAAATGCTAATAATTCATTCCTGAAATGAGAACCTTATTTGAAAATAACTATTTCAGAACAGTCATTCATGCCACAATCAGCACAAAATTACTAAGAATATGCAATGAAACACTAAAGCTATTTGAAAAGCTATAAACCAATTAAATTATGTTTCTATAATATCTATCCCAGACAGACATTTTTCAGTGTTTTAGTCCATCATACTGAATATTAAAGTGATAAATCATGGTGTATTACCCATGTCCAGCTCGTCTCATTTGGGCTGAATCTCTCATTGTATCCTTCCACTTGGTCCTCTGCTATCATGATTCCATTATCCACTCGCGTATATGAAATAAGCCTTTACTACAAAGCTGAGACTAGTCTTTATGCAATGCTTGTGCTAACAACTGAGCAGTGAGCTATATACTGGGCTTGGTGTTTTCGTATACTAATTTTACCAAGTGTGTTCTTGGAATGGTGTTCACAGGCGAAACTTGAGAGGCCTGGCATGAAGAGCCTCAAGCGGTCAGGCCCGCCCTGAGAGAGGGGATTCATTGAATCGTTCATTAAAACAATTCGTTTCTAAACACTGATTCATTCATGTAATAGTGCAACTATTCTGTGTTGCTCTGAGACAGGCGACAGTTGATTTCTGCTTTGACTTGGTTTGGAAGTGTTTTTTATTATTAAAAACCTAAGTATTAACTTCTCGTTTATTGAACTGTAGTATGAAACATTACTACACCTGAAATCATTATTTATTTTTTTGAAGCATGATCTTCACTGTTCACACTAACATTTGAAGAAATAAAAACTTTATTAGGCACAAAATTGTTGTAGTTTGTGTAAGTAAATTAAGTGTAAGTAAATTATTTTCATACAACAAACAAATGTTGATTTATAAGTAAAAGTTTTAAGAATAAATATATAATTATGATTGATTTTTATATTTTAACACTGAAAAGTTAAAGTTATTAAAAAGACATTAAGTTACAGTTAGGCTGCAACAACTGTGAGCCTGATAGTAATACGGTTATTTTTAAGCTGTGCATGTTATAGTTCCAGGGACCCGTCAGATCATGTCACATGTCATTTCAGGAGGGGCGGGTTATGATGTTGCTGACTGACCCTTACCCCACCAGAGATGGCCAGAATGTACACTTGCAACACGAGTCACCGTTTCCACTTGCTTCAGAGAAGATGACATAAACATTCATACAGATGACAGTGACTGTGTGTGTGTGTGCTCTTAGTAAACTGTGTATCTAGTGACTAAATTGTGTAACATTTGAATTGCAGAAAATGAAAAGTGGCTAGCACAAATATGCTGTATTTAATGTTGAATACCTCAAGTATGATGGGTAATATTTCAGTTAAGCTCAGCTCAAAGATTGAGTGTACTCAGTAACCTACCGTGGATTAATTTCCAAATGATTTATGAGTGAAAGATATGTAGGCCTACGGGTGACACCGATGAATTTAAGTGCAAGCTGCAGTCATGTTTGTGGATGGTCGTAACCAGGATCTACAGAAACATGACACCTGCTGTGGTTGCTGTAAACGTTTTGAGTGACACATTGATCCCTTATTAACAGGATGATGAATGGTACATGCTGTTAACTGTTACATAACATGCCTTGAGTACATGCTATGTATGATAAGCAGGTAATTAATGCTCCCATCCTGCCCTACAGAGTATGAGTATGATGCTGAGAAGATGTGTTGTCATAGAAACTGAATTTATCAAAATATTACTGTTAATAAATTCATTTTGTCGAGGCACGAACAACTGATATTTGTGAACTGCAAAGTAAATTTGCAAGCATTATTTTGAAAACATTTGGAACAACCAGTTTACTCACACAATGCGTAAAATCTATTATTGTAAATATTATAAAGAGCACTTTTGATTTCTGAGCCAATTAAATCATAACCTTCAGCTCGAATAAAACAATCAGCATCAGCATCTTTACCACCATTATACTTTTTTAACTTGTAAAAAACACATTTTCTATAATTACTGTGTAATATAACAGATCAAAAATCGAAACACTGCCCAATTTAGCTAACAGTTATTTCCATCTACAAGAAAATCAGTAGTAATTGAATATTAGTGTAATTAAGGCAGATATTACAGTAAATTAATAATAACAGTTAAGTGGCAGGTATTGAAAGCTTTGTCTACTTACAGCACTGATACTGACACAAGTGAGGGCCATTCGCTTATCTTTTACTTCGCAGCTCTCAGACCTGTCTTTGAACTCGCCTGCTAGTCCATTTTCATTTAGTCATTTTCAACATGTCTCTTTAATGGAACTTTCCGATCTCGTTAACAAAATTAAGTCTACTAACTCCTCACTGGATGTTGTTCCTTCTGAGATCATAAAAGCAGCTTTTCCAGTAATTGGCCCCAGTGTCCAAGTGTTGATTAACTCATCTTTGGACACTGGTGTGGTTCCGAACTGCTTTAAGCATGCGGTTGTTCAGCCTTTGCTTAAGAAGCAAGGTTTGGATGAAAGTTGCTTTAACAATTTTCGGCCTGTCTCAAAGTTATCTTAAAGTTAAGATAAAGTTAAAGTTAAAACTTGTGCAATTACAGCTGATCACATTCTTAAATACAGCTAATTTATTAGAACCTTTTAAATCTGGTTTCACTGCTTATCACAGTACGGAGTCTGCTTTGCTTAAAGTGTTCAATGATATTTTGGTTGCAGTTGATGCCGGTAAAAATGCTGTATTGATTCTATTGGATCTTACAGCTGCCTTTGATACAGTGAATCATAATGTTCTTATTTGCTGTTTAGAACATCTGATCGGTATCAGGGGCACAGCCTTACGATGGTTCAGCTCCTATCTCAAAGACAGGTCTTTTTCTGTGGAGCTAGGCAAGTTTTCCTCATCATCTGCCCCAATTACTAGTGGAGTACCTCAGGGCTCTATTTTGGGACCGCTTCTTTTTAAATTATATATGCACACTGACAGGGCTCTTTTATCTGTCCCTCGTTCCCGTTTGAAAACTAAGGGTGACAGAGCCTTGAATAGAGCCTTTTCAGTCACTGCCCCCCCCCCCACCCCGTCTGTGGAACCAATTGCCTCTAGACTGCTGCCTTGCACCTTCCATTACCATTTTTAAATCGAGGTTGAAAACGTATAATTTCTCCTTAGAATTTTAATTTAATTTGATTGTTGTGTTATTGTCTGTCTTTTTATTAGATTTTTTTCTGTTTCCTTTTCTCTTTTAATTTGATTTTACATAGCTTTGCTATGTTGAAATGTGCTATATAAATAACATTTACTTACTTACTTATACTAAAAGTTAATTTTCAAATATGTCTTTATGGACTGAGACCAAGAGGTTTTCTTTAATAAAATATATAGCAGATAGATTGTTGAATAGATTTATACTGTCCTTCAGGCGGTAAAAATGTGATTGATCTGCCCTCTAGTGTTCATACAGTGGTACAGCGGAGACTGTAGAGATACAGAAGTACTTTAATGACAGAACGCCCTCATCCACACTCATCACAGAACACGCCAAACACAGCTACAAAAATACTCTTTTCTACAAAATACTTCAATCTGTTCTTTTAACACTTCATAACTGTGCATTAAGCTTACGTTAAAAGATTCGGCTGTGACAGAAAAAACGATTAAAAGACCAAACAATAAAAGACAGAAAGATAAAAACAGAAAGGTCACAGTAAATAAATACATTTTAAACAAAGATGTGAGTAAATCCGGTTTTGATGGTGCATCCATATGCAATGAAATAATCTTCGACATTTTTTTTGTATGATCTTAAAAAGAGAGAGAGAGAAAAAAACAACAACAGCAAGCAGGCAGTAAATTTACAGCACATCCTGTGCATTATATACAGAGCTAATGTTATATACAGACAGGACAGCTGTGATTGAGTCTTCAGGTTTTGAGAGTCATATGTGTTTTCCTGTGAGGAAAAAGAGAGGCTGGTCCTCTTTGGCGTTGGCGGTCTGAAACTCATCGCTGAGACGAAACCTCCACTCCTCCTCCAGTTCCAGCCGAACTACAGTCTGACGTAGAGAGCTGCGGTTAGGACAGATCACACACAGAGTCGCTCCTGGAGCAAAAAAGTTTTCATGTGTTAAATGGACAGACAGATAGATGGATATATTATTTATCTCCCTGGTCTTTACCTTTCAGGAACTGGAACTTTTTAAGGAATCCAGGAGTCACAAAGGAATCACAGAAGTATAAGAGGAGGCCACTGAAGAGCAGACCAGTAGTGCTGAAGTTAATGGAGTGAGGTCTGGAGCTGACAAAACAAACAGTCACCTGGGAACAGACAACACAACAAAAAAACTATTTAGAATAATGTGAAACTATGGAGGATAGGTCACACAGTAGCGATACAACAGGTACACTTTAAGGTTCCTTTAAAAACCCAAAACACATACACACACAAATAAATAAATACATTAATTAATTAAATAAACTGTGACTATGATTTCAAATGCAATTAAAAGAACTGCGGTTAGGACAGATCACACACAGAGTCGCTCCTGGAGCAAAAAAGTTTTCATGTGTTAAATGGACAGACAGATAGATGGATATATTATTTATCTGCCTGGTCTTTACCTTTCAGGAACTGGAACTTTTTAAGGAATCCAGGAGTCACAAAGGAATCACAGAAGTATAAGAGGAGGCCACTGAAGAGCAGACCAGTAGTGCTGAAGTTAATGGAGTGAGGTCTGGAGCTGACAAAACAAACAGTCACCTGGGAACAGACAACACAACAAAAAAACTATTTAGAATAATGTGAAACTATGGAGGATAGGTCACACAGTAGCGATACAACAGGTACACTTTAAGGTTCCTTTAAAAACCCAAAACACACACACACACAAATAAATAAATACATTAATTAATTAAATAAACTGTGACTATGATTTCAAATGCAATTAAAAGAAAAAAGTAAAAATACATAAATTAAAAATAAAACAATAACTACCAAGTGTGTAGTGCTTGTTTGTAGGGCTGCACAATTTAGCCCAAAATCAATATGAAATAATAATAATACAAAATAAAAATAGTAAATAAAAGAAATGTTACTATTGCAATATTTCACAGTAAAAAACAAACAAATTAAGTAGAAAAGTTATCATTTTATTTTACAATACAACAACAAAAATTATAGTCCTAATTCTTCATTTTCAAACATTAAACCAACAAGCTTTTATTTTGGCAGAAAACTGCTTAAACGGCTTCACTTTTGTTGACAACAGTGGGTTTATTTGCCACATTGCTTTCCCAAATGCACATTACAAGCCATCCATACCAGCACATGCAGAGATGGAGTTTTGTGATTCTCTGAAACACGCAATGCATCTATTTAATTAAATGGCAGCATTTGCAATTTGATAATAGCAAAGTAATATTCAGATTTCAGTTTTATTTCAATTAATTGTCCAGCCCTACATCAGTCTACTATGGAATTTTTTAAGGTATTAATAGTCTGTTGAAGTACCTCTGGGCCGAGGTTCAGGTAGCAGTCGACAGAGAGGACTGGGTGGCTGTAGTTTTGGGCGCTGAGGGGGAAGAGGCGATGGCTGGTGTGCTGGAGGTATTTCTCCAGCAGTAGCTGAGCTGGTGTGGCCAGGAACAGGTGCTTGCTGTCTGGAGCACAGATGTACTGAGTAGGCTGGATTGTGGTGGGGACATCGGTCACCTGTGGAGAATTCACAAGAACCATTATTTTAGTAGTTGCATGGAATATGATTGTTTTTACAGATCTATAGAGTAAAACATCAATACCGTTTTGGACGTTGGTTAGAAACTTGCCTTAGTCTTGATGATGAAGGTCCCATATCCACCAATGGCGATCTGCTTCTTCATCACGCTGAAGTTGTTAAACCTGCAGATGAGGAGGCCTGCACTGTGGGCACGCAGGTTGAAGTCCACATCATCACATGTGAAACTATTGTGGAGAGAGTGAGATGTGAATATTTGGACAATAATGGAGGAAAAAACAACCAAAGTAGCTGGTCTTTCTAAAAACTCACCGGTTCTGGTTGTACTGCACATTCTGTGTGAGGTCCACATTAAGTAGCAGGAAGTCATGTAGGTGTCCACGCGAGAAGGGCTCTTTTTGCCGTCCGGCCCCATCTCCACGACTGGACCACTTCCTCAACCCGCATAAGCCATATTGAGTAATATCTGGAATAGACTCCATGTGCTGAAGAACCTGTTTCAAGGACACATTTCTTTCTGTCCCTGCAGTACCGCTGAAAAACAGAGAAATACATTACTTAAAACAGAAGGTCAAAAACAAACAGTGATGGACCAATATTAAAATTCTGTTCCTATATTTCCTGACCAATGTCAGTCTTTTATGATGAACGGATACATTTATTTTTCAGTTTATTTTTAATTTTGTAGTTAATTTAGTTTTTTTAATGTATAAATAATAATATTCATAATAATAGAAATTATACTCACAAAGGAGTAATTTCTAGCTAAAAAAAACATTTTAAATAATTTGTTTTATTTTAATTTAAGTGTCAACGCACCTTTTTAGATTGGCACCTTTTTAGAAGATGTAGTTAAAAACTGTAGTTAATAATAATAATAATAATACTCACAAAAATTAATTTTTAGCTAAAAAATAAATCAAATAAAAATAAATAAAAGTAAATATATCAATAATTTGAAAACAAAAGTGTAAATAAATTAAATCACAAAATTAAGCACCTTTTTGGATCAACATCAACACTGTTCCACATTACACAAGAATCGTCTGCGAGGACGATGAAGGGCCAGACGTCTTGTGGCCGACTGCCATGCTCCACTCTCCGGCTCCGCTCTAACTCCAGGTTATGATAAGACAGCTCTTTAATCAGAAAATGAGCTGCTCCTGAGTACGTGGGAGAGAAGGCTACTTTATTAAAGTCCTCACTGACATCAACATCAATAGATCAATATGATAATCTCCTGATGGTTACCTATTCCAGCTCCATTGAAGATAGTGGGTAGGACAAGCATTATATGGTTGGGCCAGTATTTCTTGTAGACGGCCATCTCATACTCTTTAATCACTAGAATGTGCAGGTGGGTGGCTCCTTCCATTGCATGATACAGATTAAACAAGCCGTGCTCATGGCGACCAGTGGTGGGCGTGAATATTGGGCTTTTGATGGCATCAGGATTCTGCAAACATCAAATCTAGCTTCAGTTGTCAAGCTTAGTAAAATAAACCCTTTTAGAAGACATTAGCTGTATATTGAAACTAATAAGTTAACATATAATTGCCATCATGTACTCATGGCACATTTGGCCTCTACTAGTTGACTGCTGGTTTGTACCCAGTCGGAAGTGAGGGGCAGTCTCATGCTCTCCAACTGGCCTCCTGATTGGCTGAAGGAGAAGTGATGCTCCTTGGATTTGGGAATGATGAAGTAGAGCTGGATTTCCTCTCCCAGTAGAAGATGAGAGAAGGTAAAGGCATGCAGGGTGGACTCGTACAGCTAATAACAGATAATCAACGTCCCAAAATACAGGCAGACCAAAACACACACATAATAATATAGATTAGTCTATGGATCAGAATCTCAATGCTACCATTGTCCAGTCAGATTCAAGTATTCAAGAGCGCTGTGTAATAAACTGTATTAGGGCTCACCTGATACTGTGGATTGAAACCCATATACTGGTGACACTGCTCACAATGATGGTATGTGTTGTAAGCTGCATATTTAGAGAGTTTTATCCGTGCCGTTCGCCTGTGTAGATACACATCTTCCTGCCTTCTGGAGTTTCCATCTAAAGCATTAAAGAAAAAACAAACAATTTCAATGATACTAGCCTATTAAAATAGCCAGAACTATAGTAGGGCTCAACTAAACCATATGTGATAATCTTGATGGTCTCACCATTTGAATTTGGAGTGAAGTCTGGCGAGTAGACAGTGCTGATGTCCTTGTATTTAGGATCATGGATGGTGTAATCAAAGGGCATCCCTTGTACAGTGTCTGTATTGGGCCACAATGCAATGGGCTGATGATATCGCACCAAATCTTTCTCGCAATCTGGAGAAAAAAGTATTAATCATTTCGCTGATACAGCACTTGTGTAGCATGATTCCTGAACATATCTTATGAGTCGGTTCTTTTCAGCGAATCAAGACTCTACAGTGCAATTAAATTGATTCCCAAACTAATAATGTGATTTCTAAAGGGCTGATCACTACACTTTTTGCTCCATTAGCTTCCATTCATATGTATGCAAATGTGCAAAGGAAACGGGAAGACAGTAAAGTCAAGCTCACACGAATTTCGCTGAATTCCAAAGTTCAAGTTTGGTAAACTCTGACCTGTGAATTTGTATCACGTGAAGACATGTGACCAACAGAAGATCGATACATGCAGTCAATTTAATGGACTGAATATTTTTACATTTTAGACGTATTATATATCAGCTAACACTTTAGTTTGGGGACCAGCTGTCACTATTAACTACAACGTTTGGCTCAACAAATTCCTAATTTGCTGCTTATTAATAATAAGGTAGTTTAGGTATGGGGTAGGATTAAGGGATCTAAACTGAATAAGGTCATGCAGAATAAGGCATTAATATGTGCTTTATAAGAACTAATAAACAGCCAATGTGCTAGTAAAATGCATGCTAATAAGCAACTATCTAGCAGTAAGAATTGGTGCCTAAACTAAAGTGTTAACATATGACATCATATTACAACATTTGTGGTATAATACTTACTGCAGTTGATGTCCTCCTCATCATAGATGTCCACCTCCATCAGCCTGATCAGCATGCGAGAGAGAATACCCAGAAACTGCAGATATGCCCCAGTCTTCCCCACCTGTACACACACAACAAATTTCATTTTAACCCACCAGCCAAATACTGACAGTAGCATCCAGTGTTTCAGATGCTCGTTTACCTGTGGTGGCCCACTTAGCAGCAGCTTTCGTGGGTGGAAGTTATCGGTGCGTCCTTCAGCTCGGTTACTGCTGTCCATGTGGTGGGGTTTGGGGACTGTCCACTGGCGATAGTACAGCGACTGCTCGGTGCAGGTCATCATTTTGCTGAGGAGAGGTCTAAAGGAGCTGACCCACTCTACCGAAGAGTGTGGGAGGAAGGAAGTGGACTTGGGCAGGCCACTGGAATCCACTGTGGTGATGAGGTCGTAGACGGTTTTAGGGAGCAGCACCACAGGTGGGCGGCTGAGATTGCGTGCCCAGGAGCAGCTCTGCCGTAGAGGTGAGGCCCGTGTGGACGAGGAGCTGGATGAGGTGGATTTGGACTGCCGCCTCTGGTTGGGCTGCTTGTCTGGATCCAAAGGAGTCCAGTCAGACTGAGGGTGCTGAGAGCCAGCTGGGGAGGCCTGGTTACCCAGTTTAGGGAGATCGTTGTTTACTATAGACCACCAGAGAGATAAGGTCAGTGCGAGAGAAGTATGTAAGTGTGTAAGACCTTTGAATTCACCAATTTCAGGAATCTTTCCGAAAAAAAAGCTGTCCCAAATCCCAAAACAGACGTGTTTCACAAAGCAAATTTAGGCATTCCACTCAGGATATCAGTTTTATTTAATCAGTATATCAGTTATAAACAGAAAACATTGGTTTGAAATTGAAAGAATGATGCTACAACTTACATTTGCTCCAAGAATTACAAGCACTTTTGTTAGGCATGATTTTAGCAAACAACCCAGTGTTACAATTAAAGGACAACTTCTGCCGACAAATAAACATGCTCATCTGGGGCAGGTAACGTGGAGAAAGAACATACATAGTTCATTTACATATACTACTGTACAGGCAATGAAACAATACAAAGCTGGTTGAAAGTTATCCTTAATTTGAATTTAAAGTCAATTTTAAACAATTACGGATTCTGATATTTATTGATTCATTGTGGTTTGGGTTTTTGGAAATGTCTCCAAAGGATGAAACAGTTCTACCTATGTGAACATGCAGACATTGAGGTGGTTAATCTCCATTTCCTCTTACTTCCTTACATGAGGTGTTGAAGGATAACGAGGAGATGCTGGAGTCTCGGGAGAGAATCCTCTTCCTCCCAAAAGCTGTGTTGAAGACTGTGTTAAAACACAGATGGCATGAGGCTGAGCTGACTAATAGCTTGATAGTCTTTTTCTCTGACTATCTGAAGGTTTGGGGCAGTTGTGGTGTGCCTTGACCACATCAAAGTCCGTCCAATTTAGCGTTTACATATACCCACTCATTTCATATATATTTAAAACAAAATGGTATATTCTCAGTTTAGTAAATACTTCATGTTTTCAGGTTTTGCAATACTGACCATCCACTACAACCTCCTCGTCCTCGTTGTCAGTGCTGCTCAGTTTTTCAGGGTCACTCTCAGACAGGTCACAGCGTGGCTGTGGCCCGTGCTGGCCATCTTGTTTTGTCTTCAGCAGGTACGTGGCCAATCCCAGCTCCTGCTCGAGAGTGGTGCGCTGCAGAGACCAGCAGCTGATAACACGCAGGTCACAGTACTTCAGAGATCTGAGGACAGAGGAACAACACGGTAAGCCTGAGTATAAACCATGAAAGTAAAGCTGTTGGTTTAAAATCTAGTCTTTTGCTAAGATTCTATTTGACCAAAGAATTTCCATGAATTTTCCATCTATAATCATTTGTGATTATTAAATAAATGAATAATGATTCATTTGGATTCAGACTGATTTACTAATGAACCATTCATATTAATTTGTGAATCGTTTTGAATGATCCATTAAAAATTGAACTTTAAAAAAATTGAACCACCAAAGCTTGCAAGCATGTTTTACTATACACTATTGCTCTGCATAAGAGCAATTTTGTATATTACACAGACATTTATAAATATTTTATAATATTATATAAAAACATTAAAAAATTTATTATTACTATGACTTTTCAAGAATTGCATATAGATATGCATAGGTTAACAGTGGTATTGAAATAGACTAAAAAACTTGCTTGACATTTTGAATGTAATAAAACTCTGTCAAATAACCTCTAAAAAAAATAAAATAAAAAAATGAATAAAAAAATAAAATAAAATAAAATATTTGAGTCAAATTGCCACAGGTAACTATTTTTCTGAGGTCTTGCAGACCTGTACAATTTCCCAAAACCATTATTTGGACAAACTAACAAAATAGAAATGGGCCTTTTAAAGCTTGCTAATTTATGTAAACGATTCATTAAAGCTGCAGTCCGTAACTTTTGGCACTCTAGCGGTTAATAAACAGAACTGCGTGCGTCTTACGGAAGAACACTGTAGCCGGAGCTACTTCTCTCTGTTTATGTCTATGACAAATCATGCAGGTACCGGGCTACTCCGCAGCGATACCTACCCGAACCAGTCTAAAATAGTCAGAATATAAACACTTATTATAGGTGTACTGTAGTGATTCAGGACAATCCAAAAACACGGTTTGGAAAATGTGTTCATGATACATGATGATTCATTATATAAATTTAGTAAATTTTGAACACAAAAAGTTACAGACTGCAGCTTTAAACATTTCTAGGAAACCACTCTTAAGTATTTTTTATTATATGAAATGCAATAAAAATAGAAGTAGATAAATGTAGATAAGCGCTGGATGCATGTAATGTTGTCTAAAATTTAACAAGCATTCTGCATCAAGCTTATTCAAATCAAAAACTTAGTTCCTGTGAGTGTTTTACCTGGGTAAAGACTCTCCAAGTGGATCCATGCCGGTTAAGATGAGGATACAAGGTAAAGCCTCCAGCTCTAGATATGTCCGAGGAGCCCAGTCTGGGTCCAATATTTTCAGCCATACCTGGAGTCATATAAAAAGCAAAAGGATTTACGCTTTAGGGATATAAAGAAGAATATGGACACAAGAATAAATGTAATTTATTTTAATAAAAAAAACTAATAGATTAAAATTAAATACCCTCAGTTGGTCCAAGAAGTGTTTTCCTACAGTGAGAGCAGAGCATGGATCCCCCAGGATGACCTCAAACTGCTTGTGAAGGCCGAGTCTGTTGCGGACATGGCAGAGGCGCTGGTGAGCGAAGGCAGCGAGAGCTGGGGAGGGGATCCTCAGGAGCAGCATGTGACCGTGACGGCTAGGACACCGCTGGGATGTGTTGAGAAGGCACTGCACCATCTCCAGCGTCTCCACTGAGATGTGCTTCTGCAGAGCCTGTAAAGCCTGGCCGCCTGCTGTTACCATCAGGGCCAGAGAGTAATGCTGGATCAGCACGTGAGTGCGAATCACTGCACTGTGTAGTTTTGGGAACCTGAGACGACGTGAGGAGATTTGTCAAGCTGCTAAAACATCATACAAAGAGAAGAAACAAGGCCAAAGTTTGGGATCCTTCAGAAATGCTGATTTACTGAAAACAAACCTATCTTCCAAAGCAGCAGCCATGCTCTCAAATGAACTGTCATATCGTAGCAGAGGAAGGCCACTTCCAGAGCGTGTCGTCTCCAGCAGCTCGGATACACCAAAGTACTTTGTCTTCTCGTGATAAAGATCCACATCCTAGGTATGCAAAAACAGTTTGCATTTTCACAATTTCCCAAAACCATTATTTGGACAAACTAACAAAATAGAGATGGGCCTTTTAAAACTTGCTAATTTATGTAAACGATTCATTAAAGCTGCAGTCCGTAACTTTTGGCATTCTAGCGGTTAACAAACAGAACTGTGTGCGTCTTGCGGAAGAACACTGTAGCTGGAGCTACTTCTCTCTGTTTATGTCATTGACAAATCATGCAGGTACCGGGTTACTCCGCAGCGATACCTACCCGAACCAGTCTAAAATAGTCCGAATATAAACACTTATTATAGGTGTACTGTAGTGATTCAAAAACAGATGGACAAAATGTTAAATCATTAGTCATGGTTAACCGCTATGGGTGATTTCAAAGTTTCAGTTTCCAGGAGCTGGTTTAAATAGTCAGTAGTATGTGGTATTCTTACATTGTTGAATCCAGAAGGCCAGTGGATTTCATTGTAAGGGCTGATTCGTGTGTACTGAGTCTGCAAGGTGAAGGGGAACGAAGTCACGTGGAGCATTAGGAAGTTCTAAAAATCGTTCTCAGTATTAAAGAATAGCAGAGTCCACACCACAACTATAACGATAAAGGCGCAGAGAAACGATATCGTTGTAGTCACTTTCAGAACGATTTTTTCCAGCTGATGAATGATAAAATTGACAGCCAATCTGTCCGAGCTTGAGAATTTAAAGCGGCAGACGAGTGTGCGCTTGGAATAAACAGACGATATCGTTCGCTGGTGTGGACGTTAATATCGTTGTCTTTATAGTTATCGTTCTTGGTGTGAATGGGGTTTAAGGGTGCAGTAGAGTCTCATGGGTATTGAGTAGCAGTACTCTACCTGAGTTCCACAGGTGAAGGACGACTTGATGAAAAGTGACCTCTGAAGGTGGAACGCAGATTAAGAACTCAACCTTGTCGAAGGAACCGAGGTCCAGGTTCTGTGTGCTGGAATCAGCGATGGCGCAAACATGCGAGAGCAGCTTCCTAGCCACGGCAAGCTGTATGGGCCGAATCTCGTGCCACTCAACATAATATTCTATTGATAAATACAAAGTGTTTACACACCCTATGCTCAATGTATATATCTCATTAACTTCATACTTGGATACTTTCAAGCACAAGTCATTCTCACCCGCACACTTGGCTTTAGGACTGTCTCCTGATGGTTCTATGCTAGAATACTGGACATTGTTCTCAGGACTGGCTTTCTCCAGCAAGGCCTCCACATCTCCATCTGATAAGTGGTATAGAAATGCACTTAAACTCTGTATGGGGAAACTGCAGCAGTGAGATCCATGTATTAAACCAGAAGCCTTACCTGGACCCAGAGAACTGAAATAGGATCCCAACTCTGCTGCCATCCCAGAAGACAGTTCATGGACAATCTCTCTCACACAATCATTGGGAGAGAGAAGACTCTCAGCTAAAGCACGAGTCTGGTGCTTCCCTGTGTGATAACGTGGATATTGTAAAATGAAAATAACATTTCAGTTTAATTTAATTTCAGATCTACATGATTATTGCATATGGTTATTAAAATTATGGGCAATACAGATAAACCATACAGACTGAAAACCATAAATGTATAATATTTTGTGTAAATAAATCATAATAAAAAAGTTTTTTAGCATTGTCAAAGCTAAAGTGATATAATTTAGATATGAAATATGTTTAATGCTATAATTTTTAGCACATTTACCAAATTTTTATATTATTACTGCGTTGTTATAATTTAAAAAAATGGTGAGATTAATCACAATTTTATTATGTTGACAGCTGTAGTTTTTAATCTTACATTTAAGTCTTATTAAATTATTAGTGTTTCTGAAAGCTAAACTTTAAGCGAGTGTTAGATTATGGCAAAGGTAGTCTCTAAAATAGTCAGAATATAAACACTTATTATAGGTGTACTGTAGTGATTCAGGACAATCCAAAAACACGGTTTGGAAAATGTGTTCATGATACATGATGATTTATTATATAAATTTAGTAAATTTTGAACACAAAATGTTACAGACTGCAGCTTTAAACATTTCTAGGAAACCACTCTTAAGTATTTTTTATTATATGAAATGCAATAAAAATAGAAGTAGATAAATGTAGATAAGCGCTGGATGCCATAAATACAAAGTGTTTACACACCCTATGCTCAATGTATATATCTCATTAACTTCATACTTGGATACTTTCAAGCACAAGTCATTCTCACCCGCACACTTGGCTTTAGGACTGTCTCCTGATGGTTCTATGCTAGAATACTGGACATTGTTCTCAGGACTGGCTTTCTCCAGCAAGGCCTCCACATCTCCATCTGATAAGTGGTATAGAAATGCACTTAAACTCTGTATGGGGAAACTGCAGCAGTGAGATCCATGTATTAAACCAGAAGCCTTACCTGGACCCAGAGAACTGAAATAGGATCCCAACTCTGCTGCCATCCCAGAAGACAGTTCATGGACAATCTCTCTCACACAATCATTGGGAGAGAGAAGACTCTCAGCTAAAGCACGAGTCTGGTGCTTCCCTGTGTGATAACGTGGATATTGTAAAATGAAAATAACATTTCAGTTTAATTTAATTTCAGATCTACATGATTATTGCATATGGTTATTAAAATTATGGGCAATACAGATAAACCATACAGACTGAAAACCATAAATGTATAATATTTTGTGTAAATAAATCATAATAAAAAAGTTTTTTAGCATTGTCAAAGCTAAAGTGATATAATTTAGATATGAAATATGTATAATGCTATAATTTTTAGCACATTTACCAAATTTTTATATTATTACTGCGTTGTTATAATTTAAAAAAATGGTGAGATTAATCACAATTTTATTATGTTGACAGCTGTAGTTTTTAATCTTACATTTAACGGTTGTTCAAAAAACACATTATTTTTCACATATTTTACATTATTACAAAACCTCTCTCCTCAGTCTGGCATGAACGTCTCGAATAGTTCCTGTATCAAATGAAGATGAAATTTTTTAGATTAATCAAATTAATCTGTTTTTTTTTAACAGTGTTATGGTTAAAGTGTTAAACGTCAGATTTTAAATATGTTTAATGTGAAAATGTTTAACACCGAATTTAAATATTTTTACTGCTTTGCTTTTCTTTCTAAATAAATCATTATATTAATCACAATTACTTTATTATTCTGATCGCTGTCGTTTTTAACTTTAAGCCAGTGATATTTTATTATTATTTATATAATATTATAGGATGTTTTTCATTTTGAATTAGCTTTTATTTGCATATTTTCAGTTTTTTTCATTTAGTTTGTTGTAGTTTAGTTTTAGTAATTTTGAGCATTTTTTCTATTTCTGTTTAGCTTTAATTTATATTTATTTCAGTTTTAGTTTGTCATTTTAGTACAGCAAAAAACTTTGTTGCCTTGGCAACTAACTCAAATAAAACAGGAACATTTTTCATCTAATATTTAACAACACTGATGCAAGGAATTAATGTGCATAAAGCAAAGTTTAAAAAGTTAATATTATATAATATTTTAATCAAGTGCTTTTGTTTAAGTGCACTGTGACAAAAGGGCATCTTTATGATATTGTGCTTTATATTTTGCTCAAACAGTACAAATTGATCTTTTTTACATGGAAATATAGCTGCCTTTATATTTTAAGAAGGGACTCATCATAATCGAGGTCTCTGGCATCAAAATGTTTACTGTTGGGCTTAAACAGACTGTGTGGAAGGTGCATGAAATACTATTGTTCTCACCAAGCTGCACTAGATAGTAGACAGTCAGCAGGATGAGCATCTCTGTGGAGATGGGCTGCATAGGAGCGGTGCCGTACTGCTCGTAGACTCGTGGGAGGTTCTGGGAATTGCGATAGCATTTCTGCAGCAGGCCACTCACCAGCACATCCCCGAGGTTCCCACACAAATGTGGCAGTGTCCCGTGTCCTACAGACAAAAGCACACACACAAACACGGTCTAGCTGAACAGCTGGCCCAAGATAAAGTGGTGGGAACCACTATCGGATACATTTCACGTTTCACGGTAGACAAAACAGATACAACCCACAGAAAACAAAAAATTGTTTACGTGTCTAGGTTGATCCTATATATTTTTTTGTTATTTCTAAAAATCTATAAACATTTTCACTATTTAAAGCACACAACGTGTAATTAATTTTTATTTTGCAATGTAATTTTGTAAATATTCATTACAGAAACTGGCATTATTGTAAATAGGAGTCTGAAATGTACATATCTTTGTCATTGGTGAAAAACAGAAAGCAAAAACAAAACAATGTTGAGTTTTTACCTTTAAAAATGACCGGTCGTAATCCACAAGTCTGGAGCAGGTGATCAGGCACTGTGACAGACTCCCCAGGTGCAAGGTGCGGCGAGGACCCCATAGACAAACACCCAGATGCCCCACTATCCGCTGAGGACAAACACATCCACACTTACATTATTATAGCCGATATATTAGAAAGTAGCCTAAGAGCAAACACACACACACACACACACATTCTTAATAACCGCCGTCCCCAAAAGCAATCACAATACTACATCTCTTATTTCAGTGATTCCTAACCTGGAGTGCGTCAAAGTTTGCAAGAGGCACACTTTTCATATCAATTTGACATTAACAAATAAGTATGTTGGGCAAAAGGTTGGGAACCACTGTCTTATGCAATACTCTGAAACCCTCTTGCTATTATAAGTCCTGATGAGTCTTATTAATTATTAATGTCTTTGCCACCCATTCTTAACACACTGTGTGTTTCCTACCTGCGTGGTTAATTGTGTCTAATTTATTTTGCAATTTTATGTAGGCTCACTGTATATTAGCACATATTTTTTATAATCCTACTGCTCAAAATACCTGGGATTTTCCCAAAATAACCACTATTTTGGAGTCAAGATATATTTTTGTTGTTGATATGGACAAGTTGACGAGAGTGATGTAGTAATGTTCACTATGAAGCTTACACTGCGGTGTACCTGAGAGAAAACTGATTTGACCATCTGATTTTCACAAGTAAGAAAAAAGTGTTTTAAAGCTTGTTGTTTTGCAGAACATCACAGTTATATGTGACATGAGAATAAGGCCTGAAGTTAGGAAGAACATTTTAAGGAAAATATAATTATATTTTCATAATGATTTTTTTCTTCTCAAACCATGGATGTGGTGTAAAAACACCCCTGGCCAAATGCCCCCAGAGGGCATCACTTCCCACTTTGATAATTACTGTAGTTACCATGTTCTGAACATCACATTCTTTATTTTCTCTAGGTGGTTGAATACAAATATTTGGACTTTATATCTAAAAATTACCTCAACTTAGCATCAGCAAGCTTGTTAGTTAGACAGTTAGCATCAGCTAACAATATTTACTTATTTTCAGTATGGTTATGAATAAACATTCATATCTGTCTACTCTAACAATATAAAAATGTATACTGTTGATAAACAATATAAAAACAGACGTCACATAGGGCTAAATGCGTAGCATTTTAATAAAACTGTTAACGTTACGGCAGCGGGGAAGATGAACGTGCATTAGTTATTTTAATGTTTAGTTTTTTTTACCTAAAACATAGCGACACTGATGTTGATGTGCATGCATTCAAGTATTTCAGTGGGCTTAAACAGATCACCCTTTACAGCAGATTTAGTTCACAAACAACTGACAGTTGTGACCTAAATATGATTTTCAGATACAATAATTAATCCTAAAATTCGACATTAGTAACTTACTTTTAGCAGCATCAGTCGCGCGCGCGCTCACAAGATCTCTCGGTTCCTTTGAATTCAGTTCACTGGAGATTCGCACTAAACGGTTCATTTGAATCAGTGAGTTGTCGGCTCGAGAACAGCTGCAATCGGTTCATTCTAATTCGTGAATGAATCGTTTGGTGCGATTTGCGAACCGATTTAAAAGGTTCATTGAAAAGAATCAGTTCGTTCTTGAATCAGACACCGCTTCTTCGTCTCGGAGCACGTGATATATTATAAGGAGTAACGATGTGTTTTATGAAATGTAGTGAAGTAAAAAGTACGATCTTATGCTTTGGAATGTAGTGAAGTAAAAGTAAAAGTTACTCAAAATAAAACTACTCCGATACTTGAAAAATGTACTTAAGTACAGTAACGAAGTAAAACTACTCCGTTACTGTCCACCGCTGTAACCACCACTCTGGCAGAACGTGTGCTGTGGTCAGATCACATCATATTTTTGGCACTCAGATACAGGGGTGTACATAGCCCTGGGGTTTCGGGTTATAACCTCAAATGCTTTTTTTTTCTCTAGCCATAAGGCCTCCTAATGCTGCATAATGTATTATATCATATCTATATCAGCTCTAATTGCTAATTTAATGAAAAAAAATATATATCTAACAGTATCCCTGGTGAATAATATGCTGAAAATGTAGAAGCCAAAATACTGTGTCTGAATGAAACCCAAATATTGCTGTTCACTGATCTTTTAATACTCTTACAGTGAACTTTAGGAAATATCACCCCCCCCCCACTCCAACCCCCAACATGACTCTGGGTTAAGCCTCCAAAGTCACTAAATCCTACGTGCACCCTTATTAAGAAGGACAGATTCGTTCACAACACAATGAGCACAGTGGTTTGTACGTCAATGGAGAGATGAGTGTCTACCTGACTTAGTGCCATTGGTTGTGCTGGTGGGAGCAGGTCTGGGGGTGACTTCTGTAGGAGCAGAGGATTCTGGGGACCATCCCTTGTGCCTCTTTTTGGGAGGCCCAGAATTTGCCATGGAGCCTTGAAAAGTAGCACAACTGGTCAATAGGATTAACAGAAAAGTTGCAGAGAACATTCATCCATTCTGTTATATAACATTGTAAAACTTAGAGTCTTTACCAAGCTCAAAGTTTACCCTGCCAAACTTTTCTTTTTTCTTATGTAATTGTAAATCCAAAAACAATAGAATGTAAGTTCACTTTAAAAGCAGGTTTTGGTGTCATAGGAAGTGATTATTATGTTATACATTAACCAGACTGTAAACGTGAGCACATGTGTCCCTTGATATGCAAAGAGAAACAGAAAAGAAGGGGAGATGTGTTAAGTCCTAATGAAAACCAAAGCATCAGGAAGGAAGTCTCACATTTTACAATGCAGACAGAGAGCAGGAGAGAGAAGGGAAGAGACTTTACAGCAGCACTTTATGGAGGTGATAGTCAGAGAGTGCTGAAAGAAAAGAGAGGGATCTTTTACAGCCCCAAATGCTAAATAATGACAGACACCAACAACAAAAGAGGAGGAGGAAAGGGCCTAGACAATACAGCTGCCTCTTTTTAAAGCATTTAAACATTTCAAAAGGGATGCTCTCTTTCACTGGAGGTGTGAAGTCTAGAGGGGGGATTCGTTTAGGGACAGCCCCTGTAAAATTGAGGTTTCCTTTTTCTCTGATCCAAGCTTGAAATATAAACACTGAGTGAATAGTAGGCACTTTCGCACCGGAGGAACCTTTTCATAGTTCCTAGAACTCTTGGCTGAAATTCTTGCTTTTTGGCGTGTTCGCACCGCAGGAACTAGAAATGGTTTTAGTTCTAGGAATTCCAGTTGGGGGAACTAATTTAGCTCCTATTTCAGAGTAGGGTCTAAAACTAGTTCTATTGGAACTAGTACCCAGTGACATAAGTGTACGCTGATTGGCCAAATGTGCACGAAACACAGGCTATCCGTCATTTTTAAAAAGCCATGTAAAAATATTTACTCCACGAACATGGAAAACCATGTTTACCTGTTGTCTGCAGCATTGTGTTCTTTTCTCAGCCTTGATGATAACACTACAGGTTGTCATAGGAGATTTAGTCAGATTTTCATGCTCTTTCAATCGCATAAATTGTGCATTTACATTTAATCTCCACTACTACGAAACCCATGACACACAACAAAAACAGCTCTGAACACGGCGTCCTCCATTCACCGGTTGTTGATGTTTGTAAATGCCACAAATAAAAACGTTGTGGCAGGCAGCTTCAGGGTTCCTGGAAAACGGCCCAAGGAAGAAATTGGTTCTCTGGGAACGACACTGCTGGCTAGTTCCTAGAACTACGCGGTGTGAAAGCTCTTAGTGACTGCTGGAGGGCAGGATTACCTATTACTGTGGGCCTTCCAGGACCATTGGCCACTATTCCAGGCTGTGCTGGAGGCTGCTGGGGTCCAGGAACATGACTGCCATTGGTTAAGGGAGGGGAACCCTCAGATATATGGAGATGGGTGTTTAGATCTGTATGATGGGGACAGGATAATCATATATCAGTTTAAATACAAAAGAGATTCTATACTTGAAAAAAAGTGAATAATCATCGGACATTCTGAATTTAATAACAAGATAGACCAGCGGTGGCGAACTCCGGTCCTGGAGAGCCGCAGCCCTGCAGCGTTCAGCTCCAACCCTAATTAAAACTCACCTGCCTGTAGCTTCCTAGAAACCATTCAGACCTTGATTAGCTTGTTCAGGTGTGTTTGATTAGGGTTGAAGCAAAACTCTGCAGGGCTGCGGCTCTCCAGGACCGACGTTCGCCACCCCTGAGATAGACGGTTAATGTCTTTGCCACCCATTCTTAACACACTGTGTGTTTCCTACCTGCGTGGTTAATTGTGTTTAAGGCCGCGTGTCCTGAATTGGGAAGCAGGTCAGTGGGTCCATGTCCTGATTGTTCCTCAGGTCCAGCAGCTGCATTGCAGACTGCATGTCTCATTCGGCTGTCTGCACATAACATGAGGAAAAAAATCCATAAACCACAGTAAAACAATCCTTAGCATAAACACTGAACACTTAATAGTCTGCTATTTTTGCCTGGCAAATTAAATAGGTTGAAAAAAATAGACTGACATTAAAGAATATCACACTTGGGAGCCACATTACACCATGATATAATAACTATCAAGATAAGTTGAACAATATTAGTTAATTAAAAACATATGCTGCAGTTATGTCGCCTTTCACTTTAAATGCTCACTTTAAGTGGATTCTGACTTGGCTGTTATTTTGATTGTTCATCATTTGGAAGCATTTTCTTTTGTGGAGCATGTAGTGCTCTCTAAATATGAGCATACTCTGCCAAAGCTCTTCTGCCTAATGTTGACACGTCTCCATGGTAGCAGTGAGCTAAAGTAAGTGTGCTGGCCATCTGGACTGTCAGTCTAAGAAGGCAAGAACTG
The DNA here is from genome assembly GCF_001515645.1 of Sinocyclocheilus grahami. Lineage (NCBI taxonomy): Eukaryota > Metazoa > Chordata > Actinopteri > Cypriniformes > Cyprinidae > Sinocyclocheilus > Sinocyclocheilus grahami. The sequence goes on along the minus strand of NW_015505313.1, from coordinate 3,161,283 downwards.
CTGAATGGGTCAGGCTGACCCAGGATGCTGAACAGGGTCAAGTTAACCTTCCTGTTAGTCGCTAGTTGTCAATATTCCATCACCAAAGCATTGCTGATGATATACGCTTGTAAAGTAGGATGCCCATTCACATGAAATGTAGAATGGTATCTTTATTGACAAAAAATTCCTGTGCGATCTAGGGTTGTGACGGTGAGGAAGTTTTCCCACCGGTTAATCGACGTGTGACAACACTGGTAATATCAGTATCACCGCGGGCGGGGGTGTTCCCTCTTTTCCTTGATTTCCTTCGCTTTTAAATAGCTTGTAAAAGCGGCGTGCGCATTTTACTTTCACTTTCAAATAGCGGCAATTCAGAGTAAAGCAATTGTTCGTTTTTAGTTCGTTTGAATTTTCCCCCTTTTCTTCGTTTTCCTTCGCTTTTAAATAGCTTGTAAAAGCGGCGTGCGCATTTTACTTTCACTTTCAAATAGCGGCAATTCAGAGTAAAGCAATTGTTCGTTTTTAGTTCGTTTGAATTTTCCCCCTTTTCTTCGTTTTCCTTCGCTTTTAAATAGCTTGTAAAAGCGGCGTGCGCATTTTACTTTCACTTTCAAATAGCGGCAATTCAGAGTAAAGCAATTGTTCGTTTTTAGTTCGTTTGAATTTTCCCCCTTTTCTTCGTTTTCCTTCGCTTTTAAATAGTTGGTTCGAGGTCAATTGCTTGAATGCAACAACAAAATACAACGTCAAACTCACTTTAACCTATATATAAAACATAGAACTTTTATTAACAAAACAAATAAAAATACACCATGCTATAGGGCAGGCTATGCCTAATATAAAATAACAAATAACTTACATAAAGTTTAAATAGGTAGCCTATACAAAACTGGAAATAAGTAAACGTATAATATATAACCAAATAAATAAGAAACATAGAACATTTAGCTTGGAGGCAAGGCATACACCTTGATGTCAAATCAAATAAGTAAATGACACAAAGTTCAAATAAAGTAAAAATCAGCAAATAATGTGGAACCAATTAAATAAGAAACGAATGTTTAAAAAAAATCTTCCAAAATCACCTTAGATAAACGGCAAAAGTCAACAGACTTTTCAAAATCCAAAATATTGCCAAACAGGCGCTTTTGCATCTCGTTTCGAAACTAAATCATCCACGATTGTTTTGTCTGTCTCACCTCACTCTTCTTGTAAGTCAGCTCGACTCACTCTCCTCACTGGAGAAACGAAATCTGATCTGTGATGCAACTGTTGTTCGGCACGCTCCATTGAGCAGTCACATTCAGTTTTTAATTGTAGTGTATGTTCTTTTACTGAACTAAATGATTTTTATTACTATAAAAATCTAAACGACGGTTGGGGTTGGTGACGTGGTGGGCAAGTGACGTAACCAGTGTTGTGGCTTAACACCGGTATCACCGTCAGCACCGTCTATCGCGGCAAGCCTAGTGCGATCTTACCCATTCCTTTCCAGCAGATTGGTGGTCCCTTGACCAGAATGCCCTGTGCATTTCTGAGCAGGTGGTACTTTAAGTGCTTCTGCTTCTTAGGCTGTGTGGTGAGCTTCAGGTTGATGTGATTGGCAAACTCAGTGAAGTAGCGGAAGCCCTTCTCTCCACAGCCCATGCAGTTCCCTGAGAAACCTACAACAGACAAGACATCAGGTGAATATCTGCTTTCTTTTATGTATGTCTTTGTGTGCCCAGATGTTGTCTACATTCCTTGAAGACCAAGAACAGTTCTCTAAAATAGAGACATAGTACAGACAGTAACCAGCTGAGTGCTCTGTTTCCATAGCCACAAGCCATCCTCAGGGGCAAGGGTGCTGAGCTGAATTGTGGTCCATAGAATCCCAAATTAAAGAGCTTAAAATGTCTCTCTGACAAATGAAAATGTGGTCCCACGAGGTTAGGGTACCCTGACCCTGGAACTGGCCCTGTGCTTAGGGCTTTTTTCCATTTCTACCTCTCTCTCTAGATCTCTTGCTCTTTTTTTGTTGCAATACACCTTATGCACCAGAGAATCAAGCCCGGAGCCATCTTTAGAATGTTGTCTTTGAACTTCTGTTTCTGCAGTAGCTCTGTATATTTCTATGATATTGCAGCCAAAAGAGGCTTTCGCACCGCGTAGTTCTAGGAACTAGCCAGCACGTTCATTCCTAGAGAACCAATTTCTCCCTCGTGCCATTTTCCTGGTTGCATTCACACTGGCAGCAGGAACTCTGAAGTGCCCCACAGGGACGTCTTTATGCATGGCATTAATAAACGTCAACAACCGGTGAATGGAGGACATAGTGATCAGATCGGTTTTTGTTGTGTGTCGTGGGTTTCGTAATAACGGAGATGGAATGTAAACGCACAATTTACACGATTGAAAGAGCATGAAAATTTGACTAAATCTCCTATGACAACTTGTACTGTTATCATCGAGGCTGAGAAAAGAACACAACTCTGCAGACAACAGGTAAATGCCGTTATTGCCGTTTTCCACATTTGTGGAGAAAATATTTTTACATGGCTTTTGAAATAAAAAACGTGAAATACCCCAACATCTACAACTATTTGTGTCCTTAAACGCTCGTCTTTTGGGTTGACAGCTTATAAAAACGTAGTTCTGGGTTTTTTAGCTTGTTTACTGTACACCTTGTCACATACAGTGGGGAAAATATTTATTTGATCCCCTGCTGATTTTGTAAGTTTGCCCACTTAAAAAGAAATGAAGGGTCTGTAATTTTTATGGTAGGTTTATTTTAACGGATAGAGACAGAATATCAACCAAAAAAATAACACATTATATAAAAGGTTAGAAAGGTTAGTTGCAAGATCTTGCCTCATGGGGAAAGGATGATCATGAGAAAGGTGAGGGATCAGCCCCGAACAACATGGGAGGAGCTTGTTAATGATCTTAAGGCAGTTGGGACCACAGTCACCAAGCAAAACATTGGAAAACACTACGCTGCAATGGACTGAAATCCTGCAGCGCCCGCAAGGTCCCCCTGCTCAAGAAGGCACATGTACAGGCCTGTTTAAAGTTTGCCAGAGAACATCTAAATGATTCAGAGAAGGCTTGGGAGAAAGGGCTGTAGTCAGATGAGACCAAAATTTAGCTCTTTGGCATTAACTCGACTCGCCGTGTTCGGAGGGAGAGAAATGCTGACTATGACCCCAAGAACACCTTCCCTACAGTCAAGCACGGAGGTGGAAACATTATGATTTGGGGCTGTTTTTCTGCTAAGGGTACAGGATGATTTCACTGCATTGAGGGGCAAATGGACGGGGCCATGTACTGTAAAATCTTGGACGAGAACCTCCTTCCCTCAGCCAGAACACAGCATTGTCTTCCAGCATGACAATGACCTGAAACATACCGCCAAGGCAACAAAGGAGTGGCTCAAGAAGAAGCACATTAAGGTCATGGAGTGGCCTAGCCAGTCTCCAGACCTCAATCCTATAGAAAAATCTGTGGAGGGAGCTGAAACGAGTTGCCAAACGACAGCCAAGAAACCTTAAGGATTTAGAGAGGAGCTGTAAAGAGGGGTGGATCAAAATCCCTCCTGAGATGTGTGCAAACCTGGTGACCAACTACAAAAAACGTCTTACTTCTGTGCTTGCCAACAAGGGTTTCTGCACCAAGTACTAAGTCATGTTTTGCTTGGGGATCAAATACTTATTTCACTCACTGAAATGCAAATCAATTTCTAACCTTTATATAATATGTTTTTTCTGGATTTTTTGGTTGGTATTCGGTCTCTATACGGTAAAATAAACCTACCATAAAAATTACAGACCCTTCAGTTCTTTGAAAGTGGGCAAACTTACTAAATCAGCAGGGGAGCAAATAAATATATTCCCCACTGTAGGAACTTTTAGACATTGCTCTGTTTTTTATTATAAGTCAGAAATGACAAGGAGGCAGCTTCCCGCAATACAAAGTCAATGGAGAGCGTTGGATTGTTTTACCCCCTGGTGGGCGTGGTTTTCAGATTATGCAGCATGTTGCTCTGTCTCTATACACTGCCTAGAAACCACTTTGAATGATCTAGAAACTGCATAGCAACAAACATATCAGTTTGTCTGTTCTTCTTTCGATTACTCTCTGTCTAGCAAACCAACAACAACACTCTAACAACCACTTAGAACAGGGGTGCCCAATCCTGCTCCTGGCGATCGACTGTCCTGCAAAGTTCAGCTCCAACTCTAATTAAACACACCTGCCTTTAATTTTCAAGTGGTCCTGAAGACCATAATTAGTTGCTTTAGGTGTGTTTGATTAGGGTTGGAGCTGAATTTTGCAGGACAGTCGATCGCCAGGAGCAGGATTGGGCACCCCTGACTTAGAACATTGTAACAACTAATGTTGTCATGATACTAGAATTTCTGGAACTTTGATACGATAACGATACCTTGAAAAATATTGATATTCGATACCATTTTTGGTATGTGTTCGGTGTGCATTTGCAGTGTGCATGAACTGGCTGTCAGAGAGATTGCGGCAGATATCAGTGTATCGATACTGTGAATAAAGAGTACTGAAACTGTTTGAGATGTTCCAGTATCATTAAGTAATGAAAAATCTATATTTTTAACAACACTAGTAACAACTATTTAGTAACCGCCCAGAACAACCCACCAACCACCTAATGTCTGTCTATCTAGTAACTCTGTCTAGCAACTACCTAGAACACCTTAACAACCATCTAGCAATGCCTTAGCAACCACCTCGAACACTCTATAAAAACACCTAAAACAATCTAACAACCCTCTAGATATGCCTTTGTAACTGTCTAGAACACCCTATTAACCACCTAGCAACTATGCAGAATACCCTAGCAACTGCCTGGCAACAATCTAGCAATGCCATGCTATGTGTTTTTTCTCTAACTGTCTTTCTATCAAGCTGCTTATATGAGGGTCATAGAAACCCAAATTATAGACCCACAAATGTCTCTCTGACTAATGGAAATGTGGTCTCTCGAGGTTGGGGTACCCTGACCCAAATCAGAGCTTTGCCATTTTATACCTCTCTTTCTCAGTCTGGCTCTTTTTTTTTTGCAATGCAGGGAATTAAAATACTGGTGCATCAGGTTCAGTGTGTCTTACCTAAAAGTGCATTACGTCCACATTCATCGGGGAGAAAGCGCAGGTCCACCGCACACACCAGAATGTGATCAGGCACGCTGGGAGATTTCGCTCCGATGAGTAGAAACCCAGGAGGGACTTCCAAAGACTCGGTGGCCATGGATGAGAGCCGAAGGTCTTTGCCTGCCTGACAGAACCCTGAAATGCACAAGTTTGTATCAGTTTGTACGGACTTTATGACCGTACTGAATCACATAGTCTGGCTATAAATGTACTGACTTGCAGCTAAAATAGTCAATATTTATCTGTTGTTACATATGGCTCATCTGATCTCACCATCTGTAGTACAGCATCCGTCTGGTGGAGGCTTCATCTGATATGGGATCGGAGGGCTGTTTGAATCTGAGCCATCCTCTTCATCGTCATCCTCATCCCCTCGACCTGTAAATAATTATTTAAAATTAAAAAAACATAAAATAATAATAATAATAATATAGGCCTATTAAAATAAATAATAAAATAAATACAAATTTAAATTAAAAAATTTAAACATGGAAGAGCTTGCATGACTTGATGCTGTCACCACATGTCTGGTTAGGGGACATATAAGATACTTAAAACAAAAAAAGTAATTCATTACACAAGGTGTGATACCACAGAAGGCAGAGTAAAAGCTCACCATCATGAGAATAAGACCTTTGCTCTGCTTCCAGGTACAGCTGAGAGAACACAGGTCTGGGCACCACTGTATTGGAGCGCAGTGACGCCTCTATGGAGTTGTGCAGCACCTCCTCAAACCGTGTGCTCTGAAGGTGTCCTGTATATGAATTCCCCATGACCTTTAATAAAATGAAGATAATTTGTTATGAAAAATGAAAAAGGACATGTGAATTACTTGTGTAGTAGAGCTTATTTGAGGAGGTGATTTTGATTGCACACAAAGTGTGCCACTCTGACTGTGGAGCCTGAAGTCAGCTCATATAAGCTGATTTGATGTCAGTGACTCATCAGACAATCAACCTCTCTCTCCGTGGTCAGTAAATATGATTACCACAGAACAAGACCGAGCTCAAATCATTTACAAGAGTTTCCAGTTTCCCGAGAGGAAGAAAAAATCGCGGATTTTTGTAGGGTGTCCAATTTGCAACCTCATAAAGTCACCATGATCCAATGTCAGGGCGTCCTGACCCAGACTGAGAGAGAGAGAGAGAGAGAGAGAGAGAGAGAGAGAGAGAGAGAGAGAACACG
>NW_015505313.1:3120585-3154944 GCF_001515645.1 Sinocyclocheilus grahami | reverse complement strand
AATCTAATGTGAGGGGGGCCGCCCCCAGAGAGAGAGAGAGAGAGAGAGAGAGAGAGAGAGAGAGAGAGAGAGAGAGAGCAAACGAGAATGACCTACCTCTATCAATAAACAAAGAGAGAGAGAGAGAGTGAGAGAGCAAACGAGAATGACCTACCTCTATCAATAAACAAAGTTAGAAACTGGAAAAGGCTGCACTCACAGGATGAATAATGCCTTTTATAGATTTACTCTTTTCATCAGAACGTTGTGTGAGGAACAAACTGGAAGAAGTTACGGAAAATCAAGACATATGCCGTCATTATTATTTTAAGTTGATTCAGTTCACAAAACTTGTTTGAAAGACTGATCTGGGATGCGTTTCCCAGAAGCATTTTAAGCCAAAGTAGATCATAGAGACAGTTGGTGCTAATGATTTATACAATCTACTAAAGGTGTAGTCACACAGCATTGCTCAAATAGAAGTCACTTTCAAACTAAACAGCTATTTGTCAACTAGGCAAAATTTGTGTGACCAACTTACTAACAAAATCTGCATGGGGAACTTTTTCATCCATATGCAAAACTCACAAATGTGTGCTGTCAAACGATTAATCGCATCCAAAATAAAAAAAATTTGTTTACATAATATATGTGTGTGTACTGTGTATATTTATTATGTATATATAAATACACACACAGTATATATTTGAAAATATTTACATGTATTTACATGCATATACTGTATTTATATTGTATATAAATATATTTAATATATAACCATAAAATATTTTTCTGAAATATATACATGTATGTGTGTGTATTTAAATAGACTATACATGATAAATATACACAGCACACACACATATATTACGTAAACAAAACCTTTTATTTTGGATGTGATTAATTGCGATTAATCGTTTGACAGCACTAGTTTCTACAGAATCGACTGGATTTTGTCTGTGAAATTTCGCAGAGCAATGGTAAATGTGATTCACTATGAGCTCAGTTCACAGATTTGATTCAATCACAATGGTTAACAGCTCGCAGGAAGAGTTTATCAGTAAATAATAAGTTGGATTAGTTGGCTTTGGTCCCGATACATTGCAACTGCATGGAAAAGGACAACCAGCAAAGTCTTCACAATATGTTTTTGTGTTCCAATAAAGAAAGAAATTCTTACAGGTTTGGAACAGCACGAGTGAAGACAGAATTTCCAAATTTGGAAGAACTATTCCTTTAACGTCTGCTTTTATTTTATATGTAGGTATAGAACACCCAACCGTGTGAATGGCAGCACACTGAAGCCACTAATGAAAAAGGCTCTAGGGCAGAAAAAAAGCCCCTTGGACATTATCCCCTCGCTTTTAAATGCTCTCTGCCATATGTTCCTTCTCTCAGCCCCAACACTCGTCCCACACACTGGGAATTCACAACACGTTAACACGTTAAAACAATGAAGAAGACCAGCAACATGTCATATAAACATTAACCATTACCACTAATAAAACTTTTATAACAAGAAAGTGAAATTCACGCACTCTCATAATATTTCTAGCCAGAATCTCTGGGGTCTCATGGCAAAACGCCAACCTTTTTTGATTTGTTTGGGCATTTTGAGCTAGTTAGGAGCCCTGCCATGACCAAAAAACATTAGCATTTTGTGCTGAGGGGGAGAATAGGCAGTTAACTAAACAAATGCTAACGCAGACAGGCTCTGCAGATAGTCAAGGAGATAAAAGAGCAAGACGTGATAGCAGCGAGGACGTTCAACAGCTCCATCCTCCCAGACAGAGCTTCCTAACAGGGAGGTGATGAGGTCTTTCATCTTTCCCGGACTCCCACCCCGGGATAACATCACCCAACTATTGTGTCTCCGTTTATGGCCTTCTCTCTTACAGACAATCCCATCTCTCTCTCTGTCTGTCTGTCTGTCTGACTTACCTACACATCTTTCTGACACTCTTTACACACACTACACTTCAAATAAGGAAGAACTAGCTAGAAAATATCACAACTGTGACACATTTGTTCCCTCAATTTTACGTCACATTGGCCCACCAAATGCCAATAAGGTTACTGACCTAACAAAAGCCAACCACTGGACATCAAAAAGTGACTTTTTGATAAAGATTTCTATTTAAAATAAATGCTTTTGAACTTTCTATACATCAAAGAATCCTGAAAACACTATCACAGTTTTACATAAATATTAAGCAGCACAACTGTTTTCAATATTGATAATAATGATAATGTTTCTTGAGCACCAAATCAGCATATTGGAATGATTTCTGAAGGATCATGCGACACTAAAGACTAGGGAAAATTCAGCTTTGCCATCACAGGAATAAATTACAATTTAAAATATATTAAAACACAAAGCCGTTATTTTAATTTGTAATAATATCTCACAATATTGCTGTTTTTACTACAATATTACTATTACTGTACACAATATTATTTTGATCAAATAAATGCAGCCTTGGTGAGCATAAAGGACTTCTTTCAAATGCTAATTAAAAAAAATATTACTGACACCAAACTTTTGAATGGTAGTGTATAAATAATATATAATTTTATCTAATATTTTAACTGTGGTATTTTGCAGAAAATATTCCTACCATTTATAATTTTTTCTTAAAGTTATAAAATTTCCCTTTTTAACAATCACAAAGTCTTATTCAGAAAATTGCAGTTCAACTAGGTGAAGAGATACACATAAAAATTTGTGGTGCAAACCCCATTACAGACATTTGGACAGACTCTCTCTATAAATGGGCATCTGAAGATTTGAAACAGAAAGAAAGTGCTACTTTCACTACTTTTTCCTTCTCTAAAGAGGATGGAAGAAGGGGGTGGATGGCTTTAAAGACTTTTAGCCTTGGGAGGTGTATGCGTAAGTGGGGGCTGGGGTCATTCCACGCTCCACACATACAATAAAACCAAGCAGATGACCAGTAGAAGAGCTGGAAATGGAGAGAGGAAACTTATTGAACGTTATTGTTGAGCAGGGAGTGGGTGACACAGCAGGTCTCTGCTTCGCCTCTGCCCACTGCCTCTCTCTACTGGCACACACACACACACACACACACACACACACACACACACACAAACACACACACACACACACACTTCTACGTGAAGCCCGCTGCATAGCAACAGGCCAAAGGTCAGGGCTGGCAAACAATGTTTGGGCAGTGCTTTGATGTGCTCAGGCATGGTCCAGCCAGAGGCTCAATGGACACAAAGAGGCTGAGAAGGGCAGTCAGATAGCACTGCTCCATTCTTCTCATCACCTTTAGCCTTTGACCTCTGCACCCCTGCGAGAGATCACATTTCAAGGATGGCCAGTTGCATTCAGACAGGTCTTTTTGTCCAATCTTAAGATTACTGTGGGAATAATTTGTTCATTTTTAGCAGGAAGAAGCATATATTTGTGAATAAAAATGAAGATAAGCAACATTAACATCTCAAAGCATAGTGATGGAATAGGTGTCACATTCACAGACCACCTGTCCTAAATAAGTTATCATTACACTTCCACCAGTTCTACAAAGTCAACTGCATCTATATGTGCAGAAAATACCACTCTGTCCCTGAATGTTGTGAACATTGCTTCACAGAGCCCAAACACAATATATTCCTGCCAAAAAATAGCTGTCCAGTGTCTTAATAACAGATATATGTCATCTCTTGACAGCTGAAGTAAGTGGTCAGTTCTGAGTTTCAAGATGCCCTTTGTTCAGATCAACACCTGAGGCTCTTGTTACCGATTTCTATAATTACTACTTCAGTTTGACAGATAGTTTGGACTTTTGGAGCCTGAAAAAGGTTTTTGTTTTCTTGTGACATGACTTGTGAGAAATAAAGGCTATCTCCGTCCAAATGGCTGAGGTTGTTTTCGTCTCAGTGGTTTTTGGCTTTTGAAACACACTCTCATGGTAATACGTAACTTTTAAGAAATGGTGGCGGAGTGTAAGATCTCATTGGTATGTTTTTGTATGATTACACCCCCCTGACAGATTAGGGGTGGACATTCATGGCATTTTCATATAAAATTCATACAAAATCATCGTGTTTTTTATGCTTTCTCATGTTATCTGGTTGGCTTTTGTGGAAAACTACAAAGAGGATCAACATCACACTGAATCAGTTTACCATCGAGTATAAGAAAGCTTCATATATCATAGAATTATCTGTAAAATATTAATGACAATACACTAAAAATTGTACATTAAATGAAGCAAAACTACCAACAACCAGGCTAACTAATATAAACATGCTACATATTCTACTTGAAAAAATAAGCTAAAAGCACAATACAACGGCATCATTACTAAAGAATAATTTAAATGCAATATGTTAGACTAATCAGACAAATGTGAGGGAGTGACAGTACTTTTTCCTAATGCAAGCAGCACATTTGATTTGCAGTTTCAGCTCTCAAATTTTACGGCACCATAAATGTTGAATTTCCCTCATTAATATTGTTACCCTTTTGCCGCTTGGATATTAAAGTTAATTTATTTGCAGATGCACACAATGACATGAGGCAAAATGCTCAGTATTGCTGTAAAAATTGTTCTAGTGTCTAAATGTTTTTTAAGAAGTGCACTATACTTTTTTATTTATATCGGTTGAATATTGTATTGTAAAGGTGGTGCTTTTACAGCCATATTTTTTAGGAAACTCACTGCAGCAAGCAGCAGTGTTTGTCCTTGAGAGAAGAGATCAAATGTTTGTTTTGTCTAGTTTGAAATGGAGGGAAACCCAACAAATCAGAGTTTACATTTAAACCTTCATACTCTTTCACAATATAGAGTATGCTTCTTATAAATGGGATAAGAATAGAAAGAAATACACAATTCTTTCAGCAGCTATTTGTAATTGTGTTAGACAAAAGCTTTTATTTAAATAATCTAAATTAAATAATTTAAATAATAGTGATAATAAAAAAAAAGTTTAGAAAGAGCCCTGCTGTCAGATATAAATTGAATCACATTATGGACAGAGTGAAACTCTACAGGGAATTAAACTAAGGTTAGTGTGCAACAGGTTAGCACTGTCAGCATGTAATATGATGAACAGAATGAAAGATTTAATAAAATCCTCTACTGCAGATCAATGATAGTATGGCTATTAACTCTTCAAAACATATACAGTGCCTATTAATTACACCAAAAGTGGTAAAACAATGTAGTTGTTTTCTCTTTGCATTTCATAAGTATTCATTTAAATGATCGAGATGTTGACTTTAAATTATTTCATTTCTCAATCAAAAAGTTACATTAGTTGTAAGTATGAAAGTTGTGTTACAGAGATTGCTTTTATCGAAAAGCCTTTAAAAATAAATAGTCATAGTTTTCAAGGAGGTGTGCTGCGATCAGAGAACATCAGGATGGAAACAGCAGACTTTCCTATATATTTAATATACTATAGATCAGGTCATGCAATGACACTAAATGCAAGCACGATCTTACCTTTAATTCACTAGAAATGCACTCAGATATTCCTGGGGAAATTGACTGGGATCGGGCTGTTCATGTACATATCTCCGAGATGCGCGATTCAGCTGCCTCGCCTCCGCTGAGCACGAGCAGTCAGCCCTGCTGTGAAAACGCTGCTGGCCGTGTGGTGATTTCTTACAGCGAACGGGACACCCCTCCGTCCTGTTGTGATGGAATCGCCCCTTCATCCTCTGCCGTGATGATCTCTTATGTCTCTGTGGAGATGGTATCGCCCAACTTCACCGCTTGAGTAGCGTGGTTTGGAAAGGCTTTGAGAGTATATAGAAACTGTCAGGTAAGTTTCTACTTTTTATCATAAGTAATAAATACGCAGTTCACAAATGCGTTGCGTCAGTACTGTTACTGAAGTAAAACCATGGTCCAAATAAAAACAAAATGAGTGACAATACTATGAAATTTAGTTGTGCTGCGCTTTTCTGGTCTTTTTTAGATAACAATATATCAATATATTTTTTACTTAACATATGTAGTGGTCCCAGAGTTTTTCATTAACCTTATAAACAGACACAATTATCGAAATATTGACGTGACAATGGATTGTTATACAAAGAGCACGTATACAAACATAAGTGCATTCATCAACTCTTTATGGCCATCTGCTGGACAAAGACAGTCACAACACAATTTGTGTTTAGAGCTCTTTTCTTTTCTTTTCTTTTCTTTTCAAGTCTACAGTAGCCTAATATTTTCCCAATCCAACCATAGTTTCCTTTGAATAACTGAGACTATAGCATTACCACTTTACAATATAGTTGTTTATTAAAATTAGTTAACACATGAGGTAACATGACGTAATATTAAACAGTTTTTTTACACTATTTATTTATTTTTTATAAACCATGTAAGTATAAATAATTATTCAGTTTCAACACAATTTGTGTTTGATTGGCCAATGTTTTCTTTTGTCTTTGTTTTCTTTTATCTTAATTGAAAGATAAACATGAAAGAATAATCATGTGTTGTTGTAATTTAATTCATCTGGGTTGTGATATTGCTGGTTTAATAATCACATGCTAATATACACACGCAGTGAAATGCACCTCAGCATGTGAAACAACCCTGTAAGAAAATAATTGTACTAAAATGTCATTTTAAGTTGGTTGCCGTATAGAATGACAGCATTATTCAAAACAAATTGAGATATGCTGCTTGTCTGCAGATTATTAGATTCTGACCAATTAATCAGGAAGTCAAGTAATCTTCAGGCACATCACATTCTTGAACAATGAGCTTCATGCATTCTCACATGGGCTGCATTTCTTCCTTTAACGCTGACATGTGAAACATGCAAACCCAGGCCTAAACAATGTGTTGTTTTTGAAATCTCCAAAGAGTTGCTCTAACGTAACCCTTCACAGAATATGGAGGCCTGTATGAAGTTAATGATTTCTCTCATACGTTCCCTCTTTTGCACTCGCCCAGTGACAGAATTATTAAATTGACATGAGCATATCACGTAACTGTCAGCCATTGTGTGCTGCCGCCACCAAATGTTCATTTCTCATTTTTCCCCACAAGTCCCCGTCTTTGGCAATCTGTCATCCTGACGGCTTCTTATTCCCCCACTAAGTGCCCACAGGCGAATGTGACGCTCATTGGTGACAAGAGCATTTTAGGTTGTCATGCACTATTGCAGAAGTTCCCGGGGACCCAACTGGTGTATTCATCTTCATCTGCTTGACTTTGCTCTTTCCGCTGTTGTCATAGCTTTGTTAAATTAAAGATAGCCCCTCCTTCTCCGTGAAGAGCACTGTCAACAATTTACCCAAATGCACCTCATTAGCTGGTCACGCTGCCACTCAACTGCAGATTTAGGCTTTTAATCCAGGTGAGTTATTGTTACTTTGTCATTAACAGGCACTGGAACCAAATGAGAAAACAAGAGCTGGAGCCTGGCCAAAAAAAGGAGAGCTTGCTGATGATTCATTGGACCAGACCACACCAGATTCCCCCACCCCAATGGGAGATAATAAGGCCATTTATATGGGTGTCAGTGGACAGGAAGCATGACCATATCTGGATTCTGAAGGGCAGACAATCAAGTCTTCAGAAGAAAATGTTGGAAGGTGAATGCTGTTTTTTCCCCCTCCAAATAATACTTCCAGCTTTTAATGTTTTGTCAACACTGTACAGGACTTTTCCCCACAAAATTACTAAATGTTGCCAACTGTCTAAACTGGCAACACTTTATAATAAGGTTCAAATAAATAAAGTCTTTAATGCAAATGAATAAATATTATGTTTGTTCGTGATACATTAATTTAGCATAAAGCATTAAAAATGTACTAGTATATGTAAAATTAAAATTTGAAAATGAAAATGAAAATTTTTAGGAACTAAAAATGAACAACAATTTTACAGCATGTATTTATTATTTAATTATTACATTAATGTAAAATAATAAATATTGTTAATTCATGCTTGTTCATAATGCATTCATTTTCATTTATATAACTTGAAATGTTAAAAATATACAATGTGTAAAATTAGCATTAATTAATGCATTATGTATCAGGAACTTAAAATGAAACATTTTTGCAGCATGTGTTAATCTAGCTTAATGTACTTTATTAAATATGAATACATATTGTTCATTCATGTTTGTTCATAATGCATTAATTTGAAATCATACAACTTGAAATGTTAAAAATGTTTTTGTATAATGTAAAATAACATTAACCAAGACTAATAAATGCTAGTTATCATAAAGTAATGCATTAAATATGATTGAAAACTTAATGCTAATGTTAAATATATACTAGGATGTGTTAAAATTAGGACCAGTTAAAGCATTAGGTATCATGAACTAAGAATGAACAGCAATTTTAATGGCTTATTAATCTAGGTTAATGTAAATTAATAAATACAGTTAATTCATATTTGTTCATAATATAGGCTCATTTTAATTAATGAAATATTGTAAAATTAACAATAACCCAGACTGATAAATGTTAGTTATTATAAAGTAATGCATTCATGATAGCTCTAAATTCGATAAGGATTGTCTTTTAAAGTGCAAACACTCATATATCTCTATTCCTTTTCTAGAAACCACACAGACTTTTATAGTGATGAATGCTGTCTGGTGGGATGCTATCCCTTTAAACGTCTGCCGACGGGACAGGTATTTCTAATTTACGCACAGTGATTACCAAAGTCATTTGAATGAATATCATTGCGATTTCGCAAGCTGTAAAGCATATCATTAGAATTAGGCTTTTACACACTATCCTAACCAGGGATGCGTTCAGCAAAGCCTTTACAAAGTCGTTAAATCCATTTAAAAAGAGCCTTACTTGAGAAGCAATAAAATTGTAAATTATTTTATTACCAAAAGAGTATTTAACAAGTAGCTGATTAAATGCCAAAGGCAGGTTATCTAAGTTTAACCTTCAGAAGAGAAAATGATCAGAGTCTGCCCCTGGCATTGTTGGATAGAAATATCATCCCCTATTACCCCGCCACACCTGAAGTTGCAAATGGCCTTTTGTGGGAGGCAGGGAGGAAAATTATGTGATTCAATTAATGACCATCTTTATGTGAGAGGGGAAGTGCGGCACATTGTATAGGATAGTATGGAGTGTACTGAATACTAACGGAATCATCTTTAAGATGGATAGCATTTGTGTAATATAAGAATAAATGATGATGACCTCATACACCCGTGCTTGTGTGTCATCAAGAGCGTCACAAATTTTAATTGAGTAAGTAGAACTATAAAGAGGAAACATAAAATGCTTCTCATTATTATTCATAAATTATGATAGTAAATAATTAAATTATGATAATACTATAAAATATTGTATATTTTAACCCATAATTCTACCAGTTTTTGAGTATATATGCATGATAAATACAAAATATTTTACAACAAAGTTGCTCATTATGCCCCTCGCGGTTAATTAAAAAGTGTCCTGTGCTTATCTGCATACAAAATACATTTAAACGGTGAAAAATGGAAAATAAACACAGTCATCTATGAAATATGGCTCATACCTTGCTGACCATTCATAATTATTCTTTTAATTATCTGACATATAATTTGAGTGCTGTGGCTTCTCGGGGTTGCAGATATTAGGCTGTAAATATTAATGGACGGAGGCAATTCACTCACAAGAGGGTTGCAGAAGTAATGAACAATGTGACAGCGGAGTCTTAATTAAGCAGGAAACACCAAGACCAGATCAGGTCTGGACCACCAGAGAGAAACGTTCAATAACACTGTCTAATCATGCTCTTACCAGTTTGTACTTGCTCATTCATTTATTTCAAATATGGTAATTAATTTAAATGAATAACATTGATGAATTGATCCAACAAACCTAATGATCGGGTACATTGTGATTATAAATAATGCATTTTCATGACTTTTGGGACTCCTTGTTAAAGCAACAAAATGCACATTTACAATCCTACAATGGTTAATGTTGTGTATAAAGAATATTATATCTAAATATCAAAATATTAATATTGTTGTTATAACTCGACTTAATTTTAACACTGAGATGTTGTATCCGTAAGCAGTGTGTGTCAGGTGCTCTCAGTGGCTCCTGTGAGGCCACGGGTAGATGATGAAGTATCAAATGTTAGCCGGCCTCTGTGATGAAAGTCTGAAGCAATAAGCTCCAGTAGCTAAAAGGATCTGGTTCAATAGCGATTTACCTCTAAACTGCTTAAGGGTATCTCACAGGTGCCAAGAAGCTTTTTATTTGATACAGTACAGTAGTATTAATTCAGGTTTCTTGTTTTCATTTTTATCTCAATTTATGTCGTATGCCATGAGTCTCCCTGGGAAAATATTGCCTCAAAGCGCTGTCATATGAAACGAATAACAATCGGTTGTTTGACCTGGCTGTAACAAGGTTAATTATATTTTGCCGTCTCTCTTTTCAATTTTTCTGCCCGATGAATGAGTGATATGTGAGCTCTTGAATATTTCAAGGTGAGCAGAAACAGAATAATAGCTAGCAGTGTTTTGAAATACTTCATGTCACTGTGATCCGAATGTAATTAGGTCTAGGTTTTTTCCTCAAGCTTTTGGCCTGGACTGTCAGGCACATATTTGATAACACGGTCCACCTATTTTAAGGTTAAACTAAGTTAACTTTTGCCTGCAGAGACACAATTCATTGTATTAAGTGGTCACTGCCACAACAAAATGGAATAATACAGTATGCAAAATAATAGTGGACCAGAAAGGGGCTGCAGGATGACTAAAACATTTTCAAATTAATATATTATTATTAATACAATGCATATTATTATTAATAAAATAGAATAATCTTTAAAAAAAATAGTAATACAGTTCTATTAGTTTTGTTTCCCAGTTTCTATTAATAAAAAAATATTAAAAACATATATAAAAATAAAACAAATATAGAAAATAAATTTGTTGGACAATGTGGGGCCAAAAAAGGTTGAAAACCACTGCTCTATAAAAATAAACATTAGTATAATGTTGAACAGATTTACATGTGCATTAACTACTGATATGCATTATACATTTTCTAATAATGCCTTCCTTAATGCAGGTTAGCAGTTATTTGTAAGTGTTAGCTTATGTTCTAAAACAAAGAGCAAAAATAAATATCAATAAAGCAGACTTGACTTGACTTGACGACTCAATTGGTGCACTGTAAGCTATTACAAGTATCCTACATAGCAGCATTTAGCCTTATTGTCAATGGGTAATTAAAGTCCAAAACGCCATTGGTGTGATGGCTTTAATTGCCCCTTTAAACACAATACATTGTAATTAAGCGCAGGGCGCGCGAGGTGGAGGGTGAAGGTGACAAACGGATGGCAAATGATCTGAGGATACGCGGATTTGATCCACAAGTTTAATAAGATGTCACGTTTGTTCTCCGCCTTGCGAACGTCTGCTAATTTCGGCGCGCACGAGCATTCTCTGGAGGTGTATCAGCACGCACGGCCCAGAGCTCCCACACACCTCTTTTTCTTTTCTATTCAGAGAGCAAACAGCTTGCATTGCCCTCCAGGTATCGCAGGCATACGCTTTCACCTTCACTCTTTCTCTCCGGTCACTCCCCAGAAGAGTGCACGGCAAAGTTTTGCTCCCCTTCTGCCCCCTTTTCCACGCGTATGCCGCGCGCAGGCAACGGTGCGTGGCCCCGCTCAGCCTTATTAAAAGTGGAAGGCGATATTTCACCCTCAAGAAATATAACAAGATAGACAAGTGAGCAAAGCTAATCCTGGGGATGAAATTAGCAGGCAGAGTCCGGGGCCTGCTGGAGATGATGAACGAGGTTGAACTACCTTACACAGGCCCGCGTCCGCTGGGATAATTACGCCAAGCTCCCGGGCTTGAATCTGTCGGCGGGACTTTTTGATGGCTCTATTTCAATGGGGGCTTGCCTGTGAAATACATAGTAAAAGCTATTAAAATTGAAATTGTTCTAGGGTGGTGTTGGGAGAGCGGGCAATTGACCCTATCAGGCAGTGTTTAATAAGGTGTGCCTTGCGTGGGGATTCTCAGGACGCTCGGCGTGTCTTTGACAGTTTCGCACACACTCACACTCTCTGTTCCTCACATTCAACTTTTCAAGTGAGACAAAATTCATGAAGATTAGTATCGATAACTAGACCACTCAACTGACTTAAATTTGATTTTTTTTGTGTGAATCTTTGTAAATTTGACGATATTACAATATCTAATGATGTTTCAGTTGCATTAGATTTATTAAACATTACTATGTGGTTCTTTTTATAGTTCTGAAATATTGTGTCTTTTAAATGAATATATGAATCCTTAAAAATGTACATAATTATTCAATACATTGTTTTAACAGTGATAACAACTTATATGTATATATTGTAAATATATTTTTATTTTATATATTATTATTTTATCTAAATATCATCTATTATATTATCTATCTGTTATAATTTTCTATATAAAAATATATTTTTGATATATACTTTTCTATAAAAATTATTTTGTGATAATAAGTGATGCATGTAGACTATATACCAAACAATTTGTACGATTTGTACATCCACTGATTAAAATAGCTGAAAACAGGTTTTTGACAGCATATATTATTGACTGTAAGAACATTTATCATGTAGTATTAAAATGTGCTTAATTTGGTAATATCTCAATTAACATTGTTTATTCAGTTCAAAGATCTATTCAACCTGGCTAGGTTATATCAATAAAAGTACATTTTAAGGATCATAAATGGCTATGGTTTAAGACCAGGCTGTTTGCATTACTTTACACGCTTTTACCCAGTCAAGTGTCTTTAAATGACCAGCCAAGTTAAACATACAGTGCATGGGACCATGTCGTGATACGTTATCACTTTACTGATATATACCAGATTCAGAATAACATTACACACATGATCTCTTCTACAAAGGCACACCAAAGACATTATTTATGCAAGTAAACATCAGAGGACGCAGTGCAAACATCAAGGAGATGTTTGTGCATACGCTGCAGTTGGGAGGGAGATTTTACTGGAAATAAATGTTAGAATCCTCAGCGCTTGGCTGTGGGTGGAGGTGTTCGGGTGCACATGAGGATAAAGCACAGTAGAGTCGCATCAGGCTTTGACCAATACGCTGACCCGTCTCCAGGGGAACAATGACTTTGAACATTTCTGCACCCTGCCCTGGCACCTTCATTGTACGAGTGATGGCGCCAGCAAACCTATTCATCACTTTCCACTAAGTTACCTCCTCTTTGTTTTAGTTCACAAATGTAGGTGGAGGGAAACAAAAACTGAGAAACATACTCACATTTACTGTGCATATACATACACAAATACAAACATTCAAGTTTAGGTGCATCCATAAAGGGAGTTTGAATCTTCATTAGGGTTAGACTAGCAGTATACAATTACAAAGTTGAACCAGTGAATGACAAATTACAAGATTTGTTTCTTTACATGCTTATGCATTTAATATACATGGCACATAATTCACTTATATATAAAATACAATATAAGCAAACATATATTGTTCAATGAAAATGAAAGACACTTTGGAAAATCTATTGTTGAATATGACCAGCAGATGGCTCCCCCTACCATGAAATGGTAAATTTTTTCCAAAGCACTTTTGCAAAAGAACTCTATGAAATAAAGAAAGAGCAAAAACTGTTGTTTAAGAGGATGATCCCACTCGCTTGTCTTTTTTATAATAATTTATGGAGTCTAGCAAAACTCCTGTCTTTTGTCCTTGGAAAATTAATTAAAGTGAAAATATGCAAGCTTTCACAATGATACACTGCATGTGCCTTGTCCTTCTACTCTTCAAAACACTTTCAAAACCTGCTCATTTTGCCTACAATATAAAACTCATGCCTCCATAATTGTGTGAGTGAGAAAACTAATTTTAATTGTTATGTTTAGTTGCTAAAGTTGCATAAATGCTGACACCGAGACATTTTCATGACATTTTTTTGTCTGCAGGATTTGAATGCATTTCAAATTCCCTGTTTATTTGAGTTATGACAGGGCAGTCTTTTTGAATTTTACTATTATGTTAAAAAATGTCTTACCATCAAAAATTTAGCATTGTTTTCAGAATGTTTGTGGTTAAAGTCAAGCATTTTTGTTTGACAAGGCTGCATGTTTATGCAAATGAAAAGCTTGTAAATTGTTTCCATCCTAGTTTTGTGAATTTCCAAAATGTTAGCTGCCTGGTAGCTGTCTTCCTTCAGAAGAAAGGGAAAAAGATATTCTTGGGAGAAGTTTTTGCTCATTTAGTGAGGCCATAATGACATTTGATTGAAGATTAGAATTGTTGCTGGTGCTTAATTGTGTTACTTGAATGCTTAGAAACAAGGAGAACATAGTGTAGATTAAAGGGAGATGAAGTAGAAATTTAGTTTTGTGTGAAATTATGGTTCTGTTATCATGTTAAAAAGCACATACAGTGTGCAGCTCAAAGAGAACATACACATTTTAGAATGTTAAATGTGCATAATAAATATATAGAGAATGTAGTAAATGCTGTAAAAAAAAAATAAATAAAAAAATAACACAATTAAAAAAAAATCCAGCCTAAAAACTGTCCCATGAATTCCAGCAGTGCTGAGCGCAGCTGCCAGTGAGGGTAAATGAGAAAGTGGGTTTGCAGCTCCTGCCACACTTAGCAGTTACGCAAATCCAATTGAATTCCCTCTCATATGCTCTCACAGGTATCTTTTGTCCTTTAATCAAATTCTGTTTACGGTTGAGGCAATTATTTCCAATTTACCCACTTAAAGGAGAATGAAAGTGGTCCACCAGGAGACTCGCGGAGGGGAGGGGTGTGTTGCCCGAAAGTACACAGCTTGCAAACGGGTAACCTCTAAAAGAGCATTTTTGCTTTATCTATGCTCATCTCTGCTATGATTTAATTTCCCTGCCTTTAAACATGACGAATTACTGCTCTTGTCTTCACTTAATGCTTTTAACAGATCCCAATAAACTGCATTAATCGGCCGCGCGGCTGGCCCAAACCTGCAAGCCGGAGCTTCTCATATGCCCTATTAGTGAAGAGACTTGAGCCCATAACCAGGTGGATAATCTCCCGGCTTTACTGCTTTAATTATGCCATAATCAGTGCAGTGGTTGGCCCCGTTTAAAAGGAGCCAGGAGCGATACCTAACTGATACCTCGTCTCTCGCCGCTAGCCCATATTCTCTATGTCACAGCCAAGCTCCTCTTTGACGAAGCATGATGAAGGGCGCACTAACTTTGTAGGACAAGTCACAGCTTAAACATATGGCCAGAATCCCCCAGGTGCCATCTTCAAGAGGGCCAGTATGTGATCCTTCCACAGCTCAATGCTGTTTCCTGACTCAAACTCTTTCCTCTTGAACATCTACCATTGCTGGATCTCTGATTCATGACCAATTTTTTGCAATATGATTGCATTTGTTGGTCTTGCATCAGTTTCCAGAACCGTCATATGGTAAATGATATATGACAGGATAAAAAGCTGTGCATTCTGTGAAGGTTTTACTTTTAATGGCTTAATGAGAATATAGAGTCTCATCAGTGAGCCGTGTGCTCAACATGGCAACATTTCATTTCAATATTTACATGTTTGTTTCCTCAGTTTATCTTGTTAAATGCTTCAGTAAAATGTTTTAGGCCAAGAAATAAATATCTGCTATTTACCTTCATTATTATAAATCAAATGAGCACTTTCCAGTGCGTTAATGAAGACAAAGTGAAATATGGATGTTTTTCTCATTGCATTCGAGACCAATTAAGTGGCCCATTTAAAGCTAATTAGCCACTAAACTTCAATTTGTGTCATGCTATTCACTCTTTTGGAATTTCTCTGCAGTCATACGTTAGTTTCTACAGCAAATCCAATCAACACAGACATCTGTTTCAAAAATATTCACAAATGTTTTACTTCTCATAAACATATAGCACATTCAGAACAAGCTAATAGTCTTAACGGCAAAACTGTGCCGACAGTCTTCCCATCAAAGTGCATTTCTAGTCTTTGAGAATTGCATTTACGGGTACCTCGACAATTGTCACGTCCTTTTAACACCGTTCCTGTTATAAAAGCTGAAATAGATATTATTTTGATGTTAAGAGCAACGTCAACCCTGGCATGCACTTTCAAATTCATCCAAATAAGTCAAATAATATTTTAGTTAAACTGACAGTTGTAATTTGAGCAGTCAATAGGCAATATGGTAAACGGCTCTCACTGGAATCGCTTTAAACAGTCAGAACCTGTTTAGACAGATTTGTGACAGCCACAGATATCTGCAACCCGGTTCAATTTCACCACTTGACATTTTCACAATTGGTGCTGGAAATAGCACAGAGCCATCCAAGATTAAAACAAGCATACTAATGCATGCTTATTCAAGTGTTAGATGTAACTGCGCAGTTGTAGTGTGTGCCTTTAGACACGCAAAACACTCCTACGGTTTTACAGTCGAGCCTTTTTTCCCTCTCTTGGCAGTCAGTGGTAAAGAGTCATGTGGTAATTCTTCTGAATGAGTTTTTGATGGCATGCCAACAGTTTTCTTTTCCGCCGAGTAATTTTCCCAGCTTTCCCTCAAAAAAGTGTAATCCACCTTTCATCTGGCTTGCTGCGAGCTTAACACTGCCAGAGAGAAAGCAAGAGGGATGTGCACAATATTTTGACATTTATAAATGCCATGAATTGGAGAAGAGATGTCTAGTTAAGTGAAGCTCTTTTGGTGGAGAATGCTGGTGTTAAATTATATTGTCAATGGTTTTTAATACAATTACTTTCAAAGTATGCAGGAATCGATAAGAGAATATTTAACTTGCAATACACGTATAACAAATTTGTACACATACACATACATTCCTATTTTCTTAAGAGGCTTGTTTGAAAGTCAAAGTGAAAATAGTAAAATGTGTGAAAAATAAATATAAAAGTAAATATACTAAAATGTATTTGAAATACATTTATTTCATGCATACTGGAAGTACACTACAAATACATTTACATATTTATGTACGTAATAAAAATACCCTGGTATAGTACTTTTGGTGTCCTAAACTGGTAGACTTAAAGTCTGCTAAATTGGAACCACTAATTTTGTACTTAATGCATTTTAATTGTGCGGAAGTAGTGCTGAAATCCAACTAAAGATATACTATAAGATAAGTATATTTGATTGTGCTAAAGTGGAACTATTACAAGTATATTTCAGGTACATTATATATTTTATATAATTTGTATATATTTAATATTTTATATATATTATATATATCAGGTACATAATATTCTTGCATTTAAAGACAAATATGTTATACAGAGATCATACAATCCTTATTAATAGTGACATTAAAACACGTTTTAAACTTAATATTAAGAAATGTGCATAAGTGGTACTCCAAATGAAGTTGAATTATAATTTTTATATCAGTAAGTCTTGAGCGATATGTCAGTAAATATGTTAATAATAGATGTGAACTATACTTAATATGAAATTTTTTTTATTTATTTATTTATTTTTTATATATATGTTACTGTTTTACTATAGGGCAGTAATTTGCTAGTTTTGACCTATAGGGTACAATGACACAAAAATATATATATTTTTTCTCTGATCCAACACAATTGGTGTTAAAAATCAACAATTAAATAATAAAAGGTTTGATTTCATTATAAATTAGGAAAATGTAAAGGTTGCCCCTACAATATTTCTACACAATATGACATTTATAAATGGCAAGTAAGTGGTAAAAGGTAATAAAGTGAAATAGTGTAGATTTACTGTACTACAGTACCTACAGTGCTAATGCTAAATTTTCATATGCTTTCAATAGCAAGGTGTGTATATATTTCACATCTGAAACTGATGTAATAAAATATTTAAGATGTTCAAATTGGCAAATGTGATATATATCTCACGTAAAAAGTGTTTATAAGGGGTGGAAGCTATATGTTGCTTTCTTAGAAATTATAAAAAAAATGAATTTGAATAACCTGACATTCTCCATAGAAAGACAGTATTTCCAAATAATGTGATCTCTTACTTGAATAGACAGACAAAACAATTACGGAAACATCTGCATGAAAGGATGGAGCAGAGGGAAGTGTTTTATCACTCCCATGTGCACACTCACTCTTTCTCTCAGCCCTTCACCTGCTCTTCTCCTGGAGGGCTACAAATGCAGCGGCTGATATGCATGGAGCTCCAGTTCCCCCCTCCTCCATCATCCAGTGGCAGGGGAGGCAGGTTCTCTGTGCTGGCCCCGCAGTGATTGATAGGCTAGGGGCCACTGCGGTTTGGGTGGCTAGTAGGGTGCAGTTATCAGGAGGGTTGACACGTTTGCTAGCCCGACACTAGTGCTCTGGTGGGGCGCACGTCATGAGAGTAAAAGGCCCATCACTGCGGTTCTGTCATGAGGGTCCTCTGAACTACAGGCTACAGAGAGACCTGGCGGTCATAATTTTTTACATTTTGCTGTGAGATAATTTTTTAATTATTTAGATTTTATTTATGGATAATAACAAAATCCTAAAAATTCTCACCAAAATTCTGCCTCAGTAAGACAATAATGATGTTATGGCCGATAAATGATAAATATAAAAATGTCAATCTAAAATGAATTGTTTTAAATGTTAATGTGAGTTTAATTTACAGTATGAAAAAAACAGTGGTTAATTTAAGTATAAAAATGGATATTCATTTTTGAGATTTATTAAATAGTTAATTTGAATTGTGTTTTTAAAGCTGAACTTGACCAATAGATGGTGGTAATCTAAATGTAGATATATATCATTTGAATCTAATTTGAGCTATGCTATGTGGATGATAGCGCAGTTTTGAGCAGCATGTGATTTGGACATGCATCTGCTGGAGGGCTTGGTTTCTGTGTTTATTTTTATTTTTTTGCAGTTTTGCAGATGCACGTATTAAAGACGATGGTGAAATGTAATCAGAGAATTCAGGAAGATATAGTGACAGTCTCTGGAGACACCAGGGTCACATGGGAGTGTTTTCTATTCTAGCGCTACTCATGTTACTGTACTGTAATTCACAACAAGAAAAAGCTTATTAATCAAGTCACTGAAAAATCAAATATGATTAATTTTGTTTCGAATCAGATTTTTTTGTAATACTTCCATGCTGTAAGAGAAACACTTTAAAGTTTACTTTGAAAATCCAAAGGTCAAATACCCAAACTCTCACTAGACAGAGACAAACAGCGCTTGTAACTAGAGGAAATATTAGGTGAAGAGAAAGAAAAAGGAAAACGTCCTACAAAAGAGGTACGGGGAGAACTTTGCGGGATTTGCTGGACTGCAGAATTTCCAGTGGAGTGTCTCAGCGGGCCAGGTTCTGGGGGGCTGCTGTGTCCAGAGGGGATGGGTGTCAGGCAGGTGCGCATGTCAGTGAGTAATGGCACTATCAGCTCGCCGTTGTGATCCATCATGCACGGCGGCCACGGCCAGCACAGGAATCACAAGCACAGCAACATATCATTACACAAGGTTATCACTGCCCCATTACAAGCCCTGATCAATCTACTCTTCCACTGGGCCCTCCGTTCTCTTGTTTTCTTCTCTTCTCTCATTTTATAAAATGATGCTAGTAGTTTAATACTTGCAAAATATTTCTTATGTTAGAAGGGCAGTTGCAAAGGCTGATGTTTTAGTCCTCCTTTCACTGCTTCTGACAGAACAATGGGTCTCATTCACCAATTAATGTGGCGGAAGGTCTGGACTCCATAGCAGCGTTTGTTGGCCAATGACCGCCAAAGAGGCCGCCTGACCGACATTTAAAGCAACCAGTAACAGTTTGTTTTGCTTGGCATCATGTTTAGGGGTGTGAAAATGTAAAGTTGATGTCCCTATAATAACAGGCCAGCATGCATCTAACAAATTATTCATTCAAGAACATTGTATTTGGCTTCATGACGACTTTATTTACAGGTAAAGGTGCAGGTCAGTGCCTGGAAATCCTGTAGAATTCAACCTGATAACAACTTAAAAAATTCCTGAAATGTTTGCCATTTTGTATGCCTTATGCATCAGACGTTCAGCCAGCGGTTCATAAGGCAAAAACACCATAAAACAATTGAGTTGTCTAAGACCTATACAGTGCGTGCCATTGTAAAGGCTAAAATGATAGGTTAAGGAGAGGTGCAGAAATCCGTTATGGTTTGGATGTGCTCATATGGTCATTTATTTAGAATATTAATATTAGAACAAGGCTAAGAACAAATTCACGTGCGTATGTATGTGTTGTGAATTAGATGTGAAAAGTATTTTTTTGTGAGATGACCTCTTGTGTGTACAAATATGAAATAGTTCATGCAGTTATTTGTGAATTAAACTCAATGTTATAATTAAACTCAATGTTTATTTGTTCATAGACAATATTATGCATGATTTATTCTAAATATGCGTAGTGTGCTCAGAGGGATGACTGCTAATAGTTGTTGACTGGTGAGTTAATAATGGTTTTGAATAGCTCTTTTGTCCTTTGGGCTGCATGAAGCATTAGAAAAAGTTGATACTGAAAAAAAGCCAAATGAAAAGGGAAATTTGATTTATATCAGTTTCAAAGGAATGCTCTGGTTTCTCATGCAAATTAAACAACTATAAACCCCCAAAAACGATTGTTTATTTTTTATATTTTAAATGAGAAGTAAAACTTTGCTTCATCAGCTTCAGCCTCTCCATATGTAGCTGTGTGCACTTTACAACAAAAGGCAAAAAGTCATTATCTAAAGGGGGTATTATAATTAGCCAAACAATAAAAGTTTATTAATGAACATTAAAATGCAAAATAGTAAAAAGAGATCCTATCAATCAAAGATGACTCCCTTTTTTAGTTTTAATTAGATATTGCAGTTAATGGCATGAGGGGGGAGTTTTGAGCAACTTAATTGCAGTGGTTTAATGGACCAACATCTTTTAAAAGTTGAGGATTAAAAAAAAATCATTTATAGAATAATGTCATTTTTATTTCTGCTGCTACTAATAAAATGTCAAAGTACAGATCCCACATGCTTTGAAAGCAGTGAGGCTTGCGGTTCATTTTCTTGTTGCTTTATTTATTGTAAACAGCTGAATGATTGTTTAATCACTTAGATGCAAAGTTATTTTTTTAATATTACAGTGTGGACCTCTTCCCATTGCAATTATGAAACAGAGCAGATAAGCCGTGAGGCAAAATCAAGCAAAAAATAAGTTATGCTTTTACATGAAATTAACCTAGCCAAAATATAAAAATAATAAAAGTGAATTTTTTTTTACATTCATTCTTGTGTTTCACTTTTATCACTTTTTATTTTTTTACTACATTTCATTCCACTCTCAAGCTCCACCTGATTTGGGCTTTAAATATTACAAACCCATCAGCTCTGGTGAAATGTTGAATTGGATCTAGGGAGCTATTTCAGAAGCAGGGCAAATTCAAATCAGAGCGCTCTACTTTCCACAGCTGGGCGGTAATTAGGACATGATTTGAACTCTCTTTAGCACTTACTTGAGCAGTCAAAGAGTGCTCTGACTAATATGCATTTAAGAAAACTTGCTATGTGATTGCTTATCAATCATTCATACTTCTGTGTAGTTGTTTTCTTAGTAGAGTTTTTTTTTATTTAAAATTTTAAATTATAATTGACCACACAGCATTTTGTAAGTCAGTAATATAAGTGTGGAGTTGTAGCGATGGAAGAATGTTGTTAGATCTGTTATGTCCTCATGATGTGCCTCTTTCCAAACATTTGTTTAGTAGTCGGACTCCACAAATTTTTATTTTATTTAGAAAAACGTATTAATTGAAAATATGAAGTTGTTGCTTTTGCTACCTGAACAGACCCTTCAAAATGACTTTTGGGTCACACTTTATTTTAAGGTCTAATTCTCACTATTAATAAACCATTAACCATGACTTTTGCCTCAATAAACTCCTAATTTGCTGCTTATTAATAGTTTGTAACATAGTTGGCAAGTTTAGGTATTGGGTAGGATTAGGGATGTAGAATATGGTCATGCAGAATAAGGCATTAATATGTGCTTTATAAGTACTAAAAAACTGCCAATATGTTACTAATAGGCATGTTAATGATCAACTAGTTAATAGTGAGAATTGGTCCCTATACTAAAGATGTTTAGATGTTTGCTATGTATTCACAAATAATAATTATATATATATATATATATATATATATATATATATATATATATATATATTCTGTAAAATATAATATAATAAAATATAAATGTTATGTAAAAATACTAATTTACAAGTATGCTGTACTTGAAAACACTTTTAAATAAAAAAAAATTAAGACATTTTGGCATTTATTTTTCCGTAGAAATATGACAATATTTTACAGAACATAGTTATGCTGTGATATAATTTGTTTATTGCAGATGAAGTGCATAGTCTTGAAGGGCACAAGTTTATTTCAAAAGGCACCCCTGATAGCAACCATAAAAAAGATCCTCCTATAATCGCTCACACAGACTCCCTGATGAGTTCAGGTATGAAGAGAATCTAAAACCCACTCTTCTGCATTTCCCTCTGTCCTGATTTAGTGTCTCGTTTGGGCTCCCCTTCGGCCAGCCCGATTCATCTGTCAAAATCGCACCTTTTTGCAGTCTGCGTCTCCTTTTGTCCCAGCTCGGTCTAACACTGCGGGAAAAAAGTAACAAACACAAAGCAATGGAACAAGCACAGCACCGGCATGTTCAAACCCAAGGAAAACATTTCCATTAAAATGTGTAACCTCATGCCACTGGCAGGGAAAGCCTTAGGGATCCTGAGAAAATTTCGAATGCTTTATGAGAGCATATAAACCAGCAGACATTGTCATGTTAGTGGTTGGGTGGTGTGAGTGCAGCATTAGTTTCCAGCGTAATGCATATTCCCAAATGAACATGAGGCTACTTTTTTTAACCTCAATATATTGTGGTTTTTGTACATTTCAGTTAATTTTATTAGAATAAAGCTGTGTTTTGGATTCTACAGTGGTGCCTAAGACCTACCTGTCCACTTAGCTCAGTTCATCCTCGTCTTTATCTTATATGAGCACTCAGTTTTACAAACAGTTTAAGCTATCATCTACTCCCACTGTGGAGGAACCCTTGAAAAGCACTTGCGGGCAAGATTCTACCTGTAGCGACTGTAGCGTAGATGTGAAAAAAAGAGTCGACAGACCCCAAAACACTGAAAATGGAGGCATTTGTGAATGCGTGAACTCATAAAATGTGACACGAGGACTCAGAGGCCATGATTTTCTCCATCCGATTTGTGTTGCGCGAGTTCATGTGACATTTAGAAAAAGAGAACATCTCTGGCTTGTCTCTTCACATTGTGTCTGAGCGGGGCCAGCTGCCAGACTGAGGAGGAACGCGGGGATGAAGGCAGGCGCTCTGCCGGTGACATCCTGTCCGCTCCTGTCATCTCCCGCTGGACAGCACCTCGGCCATGCCACCCTGTTTCCCCGGGCTAGTGCGATCCACCAGGCTGCTGGCCTGCTTTAGCCCTTGAGCCCTTCGACCTGCTCACCCTGCCCAACACCCCCATGTTATCAGGCTGGCAGGAGCCGTCCCTCCTGTTCCGACTTCATTCAGCATCGGGTAGATACCATATGAGTGGACTCTGGGGTCAAGCCTACTTACACCCTTATTAATACTCTTTCAGAGGGAATATGCATCATCCTGACTTCCTGCATTGGATGTCTTGTGCGCTGTGGCAGAAGGTATTCATGCGTTTCTGTGTAATGTAATCACTAACAAATATTATTTAGAATCTGTAAAATTAATTTGTACTGTCTTTTTTGTAATCCTCCAACTTAGTTTACCACAAGAAGCCATTCATACTAAAACCAGTCCTGGGCAGTTATTAACATGAGCAAACCCTCATTAAATGTTCAACAAGTGAATGCTGCAATTCTTAACACACACATATATTTAAAAAAGTTCACTGATTCTTGAGACATTGGATAAAACATGTCACACAAATTTATCTGCCAATAATAATAATAATTATTATTATTATAAATGTATTATTAATTAAATAATTTGTATTTTTTATATTATTAGCTATATTTTAGTTTTGAAATGAATTGATGATCACTAGAATGTTCCTAACAAAAATGGATAATTTTTTTCTCTGTATTTCACCAAGTCAAGTCAAGTCAGCATTATTTATATAGCGCTTTTTACAATGCAGATTGTGACCAAACATATGACATTACATTATCACTCGCTACCCTTAAAATCTTCATATAAATAAAAATTATATTTTGAACTTATGATTTATATATTTTGAAATTTGTCAAATTTTATGTCCGTAAAGAAGTAATGGTGCATTTTTGTTTCACATCTGTCCCTACTTTTTCTTTTTAACACATCAGATGTTCATGAAAACATTTCAGCCAAGTTATCTTTCATCTTAAAGAACCTTTTTTCTGCTATGACTTTTATCATTTTAATTAATTGAAAAGTTAATTGTTATTATTATTATTTTTAAGTTCTTCACAAGCATGTTGTGTCAAGCTTCATTCAGATTGTAAAGAAATTGTCTCTGTGTTGAGTCTGGTGACAATTCAGTAGATGGAGCTGAAAATCAATAGTTTCAATTATTTATTTTTCATATTGAATTCTAGATTTGCCAATATTATAGGATAAATATTATACATATTTGTCATGACAGTACACATTTTTGCGTCATAGTTGCAACAAGGAAAACACACATTTTGTGAGAATGGAAAAAAAAGCAGAATGTTGCACTATTATTTTTTTTCTTTGACATAGCCAGTTGTTTCCCTGAATTTAAAAACCAGTGCAACTGGTTTCAATCTATTGACTTTTTAATTGATGTTCTTCTTTGACCGATCATCAGGCTTCCCGTTATCGTTTCTGTTGACTCTATTAAGACATGTTGTACCAGCTCTGCTGGCATGGGCTGTCGAAACACGGAGTGCTTACTCAAACACACTGAGGAGCCTTGGGAGATAGAGAGAGACAGGAGCCGGCGAACCACAGACATGCCAAAGCGCTCGACTCGTGCCAAATCAGTTACATGTCTCCTACTTATCTCTCTCCTCAAATCTGTCTCTCCATCTCTCCTCTGAGATGCTCAATGCCAACCATGCTGCCAGTGCCAGAGTGCTGATGCCAAGTAGAAATGACACTGGCTCTCCCCACGGATTGACTTAATTAGACCGGCCTCGTCCCCCACGGTCCTCGTGGCAGCAGGGACAAAGGAAGTTTCTGTCATTTGGATGTGTGTGTGTGTGTGTTTTACTATTTCCGGCAGATGCTCCAAAGCATCCCCACTCTTTCATTGAGCTCCAGTATCATTAAAGTGTCATTGAGAAGTGACATTGCTTAATTTTAGCAGCTCCCAAAGCGCTTTGCATCAGGAACAGCCTCATACGCCGGGACTTATGGGGTATTTTTACATTCTTTCATCAAACAAAGCAGTTGGAAACTGGGGAAAACATTAAGATCAAACCTTTGTCCGTTGTGATGCCAGTCAATAGGTATTTAATCTTCTCTAGAAGCTGTAATGAAGAAGTGGAATGCCATGTGACCCTTCTGCCTGCTCTGTTATCGCCCGGTTCTTGACCTTCACCTACTGGAACACCCCGGATCTTGTCTGACAGTCCTTGGGATATGTGATCTCACCAGGCATGTTAGGAACAGCTAAAGTACTCCTAAAAATTCCTGTTTGTCAGGTTAATTTTGTGCAGTGCTCGTATAGGGCTCTGGGCAAACGCCTGTATAAAAAGCACTGGTCTTATTTGTATTATGATAGGATTTATAGGGATTACAGTCCAAATTATAGGCTTCTGTACTGAACAACACAATCAATCTTAGCTTGCAATAAAATTTCGCTTGACACGGTTTATTTATGAGCAGGATGCAGATTAGACTTCAGCGGATCACTTGGCACACACCGCGATGTAGATTGCGAAATGATGTCATAGAAATGACAAAATGTGATTGGCACGCAGTCGCTATGAGACTGTCACCCTTCAGGAGTGTGAGATCACTCTAATTGGGGTGTGACATAGACATCTGCATTATCCAACTGTGCGATGACTTCCCCCAGAGCGCCGCTGTGTTTGGTGAGAGTTTGGAGATTGACCGGTGGGACAGCTTCCTCATTTTTAATTGCTCTCAACAAGTGAAGCAAAAGGACTAATTAAAAGATCGTTTGACACACTGGAATTGGCAGCTATTGCACACAATATACTAGTGTTTCACAAGTTGTGTGATTTTTAATAACAAGCACAGCAGGCTATCATGACTGACTGATGTCTGGTTGGAGCAGGGATATTTAGGCTATTGCTTTTACTGATTATTATTATTTAAAAAAAAAAATTTTTTTGGAAAGAAATTAATACTTTTATTAAGCAACGATGCATTATCTTGAGCAAAAGTGATAGTAAAGACATTTATAATGTTACAAAACTATTCTATTTCAAATAAATGCTGTTCTTTTGAAATGTAGAATCAGAATTCAGAATCAGAAAGTGAATTCTGAATTCTGATTCTAAATTTCAAAAGAACAGCATTCATTTGAAATAGAATCATTCTGTAACATTATTCTATTTCAAATAAATGCTGTTCATCCATTCTTCTTGTGAACCATTTTTATATAAAAAAAATGTATATTACATTATTCTTTTTTTTTATAAATATACCTGGTTCCCCAGACTTTGTTTTTTAGAGTGTATTTTTACTCAAACTTTTATTTTTTACATCTTCCTCCCAGCTTTAGTCTTTCTATACATGAAAGTTTGCTCTCAGATGTGATGTGTCAAAGTCATTTTGCTGGTAATAAGTTTGTGAGGGTCAGTTTTTTTTTTTTCTCTTTTTATTTTTGCGTGGGATTTAATTAATGAGCCAAATACTTTTCCATTGTGATCTGAGCAAATGAATAATAAATCAAAAGAGGAGATTTGTCAGGGAAGGAACATCTGTTTCTTACAAGCGTTACAACATGACTGGCGCTGGCCTGCGCCGTGGCCGCGTGGAGACGGTAGGAGTCCTGTGCTCTGGAGCCTCTTCATTTGCTGCTCCACTGAAGGTGAACAAGGAGCTTTCTAATGGGCCTATGATGTTAATAAAAAAAGAAAAAAAGAATGACTGCCGCTTTCCTCCAATTTCACCAGAACCCCTTTTTCGCTTTTGGGTGTCACTGTCCTTAGTCTATGGTTTGTTAGGCAGGGCACCCATACTGCTGTGTCAGTGCTTTACTGGATGATTAATGCAAGCGAAAGCAATCATAAGGCACGGACAATATGATCTCCTTTTCAGCAGAGTTGAACGGCGTACCCACTGTGTACATAAAGCCAAGCATCCAGGCATATGAGACTGTAGAGGAAGGGTCTCGTGCAGTAAGTCATCATGTGCTGTGTTTGAATCATTAGAGAGTGTCTGAATCTTATTGTTAGAGGTTATTCTCAGTTTCTCTCAAAACTGCACTTTACTTTCATGTCCTGCTGAGGGGGAATAAAATGGGTCACTAAAATGAAACATTAAAAATTTGCTTTCATATTACACCAGGCTAAACAGACCCATATGCCACCCGCGGATAATAAGCCGCATGAGGTGTCCCGCTCCGGTTATTACTGAGAAAAGTACAGCCGAGACGGTTATAGTCTAGATTCCTAGGAAACTTATGCTCGCGACGTGCAAGGGCAAAACTCCGCCTCACCTAGATGCGAGGATAAAATGTGATTCCTCTACAACTAAATGCGTCACATAACACTTATGTACTTTAGCGGGACGTCACGGTGGCAGATTGGATTGAAATTCCTCGTAATCTTTCCCTCACACAAATATGCCACCTGCAGACGCACACTTCGTCCTCTCGGCCCCCACGAGAGATGTGTCAGGCTGTTGTAGAGCCAAATAAATCAGCATTTAGCCCGGGATATACTCCTTTCCTGGAGCGCGCTGTTTTACGGCAAGGCCGCGGAAGCTAATGTCCCCCAGCTCCCTTTGAAAAAAGCCTCCCCCGTAGCCATTCATCAGCTTTCCAAGGGAGCGGGCATTGGTTCCACTCTCTGGTTTAATTGTTAATGCTAATTGCTATTTATTGGCTCAGATGCAAATGATAGGCCAGCCAAAGTGAAATTTTATGATGAGTGAACTCCCCCTTTCGCACAAATTGAAAAAGTGAAACAAGAAGAAGATGAAATGAGGCGAGGAGGGTCTTAATGGCGGCTTTTTAATGGGGAAGGCAAAATTAAGACTGATTTACGCGGCCGGATACCCTGTTTTCCTTCATCAGCCCATTTGGCAAAGAAAAATGGAAAAGTAATTGTTCTGCTTTTTTGACGCAAGACCTCAAAGCGTTATTTATTGACTGAAATTAATTGATGTTTATCCTATATTCACACGGAACATGCTCCATCAGCGTTATGAAGTTCAGCACCTCATTTCGCCACCTGCAATTTGCTCTGGAGGAGGGTGGAAGCACTTTGAGTTCTCCTGAAGCATGCCCTCATTTCCTAGCTGAAGTGGCTTGATACTGACCGTAAAGACGTACACCGTGTATTATGCCTTTCCAGAGCTCTGCCTCAGCTTAATATCTTATATTTGGATTTGGTTCTTTAAGTTTGGGCACTTTTGGCAATGTGGACTTTAAGAAAATAAAACACACTTTTCACACTTTCAAAATAATTTTTATTCGTAAATAGTGCCCTTTCCAGAGCTCTGCCTCAGCTTAATATCTTATATTTGGATTTGGTTCTTTAAGTTTGGGCACTTTAAGAAAATAAAACACACTTTTCACACTTTCAAAATAATTTTTATTCGTAAATAGTGCTGTCAAACAATTAATCACGATTAATCGCATCAAAAATAAAAGTTTTTGTTTACATAATATATGTGTGTATACTGTGTATATTTATTATGTATATATAAATACAAACACATGCATGTATATATTTAAGAAAAATATGTTGTTTATATATTAAATCTATTTATATATAATATAAAATATAAGAATATAAATATATAAATGTATATACATGTAAATATTTTCTTGTCTTGCAAATTTCATAGATAGCATTTTATGTCCTCTATACTAAATTCAGTTTTGAACAGTTAGAGTTATTTCACAGTCCATTAAGGAGCTTATGTTGACCTCGTGACCTCTGAGCCAACAACACCGAATCCATTATCATCACAATGGAATAGCTGCCGGTCCAGTTGACATGACAATGGGCGCAGGAAATCCCACGTTAGCACTTAGCAACGGTGAAAAGGCAGACACCTTTTTCCCCCCTCTTCCGTCTTTCTCTGCTTTCGGGTTTAGCTATTAATATAGCCAAACTGTAATTTGTATCATTATCATTCAAAAGGCACCGAGAAGGACAATAAAATGGCCATGCAAAGTGATGAAAAGCGCTGACGTTTGGGTTTTTTGCAGCGCTTGATTCCATTAGGTGGAAAGCAAATGCTGGTAACAGTTGTACGTGACTGAGTGTGTGAATGTGACAGGATGGGAGATTTGGCGGAGAAATCTAGCTGCAGATGAAGTTATCATGTTCAGGGGGGAAGTTGGTGACATGAACTTCCTGCTGTGATCTTGTTATGTTTGATGACAGCTCGGGGAGATGAAAAAGAATTGATTGAGGTCCACGCAGAGTTGAGTGCACTTTTAGCAAAGTCTAATTGAGATATAAAAAGATTATCAAAGAAAAAAGACCGATGTTGTCACTTCACAGAAGATGTCGGAAACAGCTTACGCAAGATAAAAACAATAATAATTCTAAATTAATTAATTAAAAGCAGTCCAAATTTGTAGCACCTACTAATGCTAAAAACATTTATTGTAGTTTGGTAATTATAGTAATTTACAGATAAGAGATTTAGAGTTCTGATGAATGATACTAATTTACTAAATCAAAACGTGAAATTAACTAAATATAATTCAAATAACAATGTCTCTTCTTTTTGCTTAAATGTTAATACTGATAGCAAATAAATATATATATATTTGCAGGCTTTTTAATTTATTTACATTTATTATATTTATTAAACTTATAATTATTTAATATTCATTTTAAATATATTGGTAACACTTTACAGTAATGTCCCATTAGTTAATAACATAAATAACAATGAGCAATACATTTGGTACAGTGTTGATTAATCTTTAACATATAACTGCTAAAAATAACTGTTCATTGTTAGTTCACATTAAATAATATGAACAGATACAACTTTATTAACAGATACAACTTTACAACATTAATAATGCATAAATACATTTTGAAATGAACATTAACTAAGATTAATAAAATATATATATATATATATATATATATATATATATATATATATATTTGCAGGCTTTTTAAATTATTTACATTTATTATATTTATTAAACTTATAATTATTTAATATTCATTTTAAATATATTGGAAACACTTTACAGTAATGTCCCATTAGTTAATAACATAAATAACAATGAGCAATACATTTGGTACAGTGTTGATTAATCTTTAACATATAACTGCTAAAAATAACTGTTCATTGTTAGTTCACATTAAATAATATGAACAGATACAACTTTATTAACAGATACAACTTTACAACATTAATAATGCATAAATACATTTTGAAATGAACATTAACTAAGATTAATAAATGCTTTAGAAGTATTTTTCATTGTTAATTCATGTTAACTAATGTAAATAACTGATGTTAACAAATGGAACCTTATTGTGAAGTGTTACCAATATTTCTGAGTTATATTTAAATGTTTCAATATAAATGACATTTATTTATTTATTTTTTATAGATTTTATTATATTTTATACATTTATTTATTTGTTTGTTTGTTATGGTTCTGCATAATATATAAAACTGATTTACAAGAAGGTATGGAAAGCTTATAATATTGCATCAAGTTCTGTTTTTAATGTTTTCCTGTACAGCCAGAATGTATATAATGTCTTAAAGCTTTTCAGTCAATCGCTAATGTAAGTGTGACTAAAGATCTTTGTGACAATATTGCATAAGAGTCCGTGTTGGTAAAGGAGGATGATTATGACTAAGTAATTTAAGTTAATTGGAATAACAGCTATTATGACATTGTGGACATGCATTTGATTTCTCTCCTTAGAGCTGAGCCAGTCATCATGACCTTCACCTTGGCCTGCCATCTGCACCTTTGTACAGCTATTGATTGGCAGCTGGTTTACTGTCATAGATGTTGCTAACTAGACAGGGGAAGCAGTTCATATGTATTTTAGCGCGGCAGGGGGGGATGTTAGCTTGTACAGCCTCATGCGGCAATCGGCCCGGTGTGAACAGCATCAGCACAAATTAGTCCAGTATTAGAACTTACCATATTTAACCTGAAATGGGGGAAAAAAAGAAAAAGACATTAACAAACTTCGACTGACCCTGACCAGCCTTTCTAACTGCAAACCTGCCCCCTTCCCAATCCCCAGAGCCCCGGCTGCCCCCTCAAACCCCAGCAGAACTGCTACATCCTCTCTCCCCTTCACCTCCTCCTTGGCGGTCTGCACTTCCACCAAAACGGCACAAGATGTTTGGGGTGGGGAGAGAACGGCACGACAGTGAAATTGATATCCCTCCCCATCCTCTTCCCAGGCAATATGTTGCCTTTCTGGGACTTATCAATGTGATTGATGGGAGGGGCGAGCAGCAGGAGGGACCCCTGCTTTAATCAAACTCACCACCCTCAACAAATTGGACAGTGGTGGACTAACAAGTCAGATACTAAGACTGCTCTCCCCCTCCCTCAACTCCAGCTCCTAAAACCCCCTCCTCCTCTTCCCCTCCCTAAAAGTTCTCCTTGGAGAAACTCCTTTGGCAGACAGGACTGTGGGGAGGGTGAGTACGAAAGATGAGAGGGAGATAGCATGGGTAAGCTATAGAACAAGGCAGCAAGAGAACAGAGTATTACCGTAAGTCTCTACTTCCCCATCCTCTTCCCAGGCAATATGTTGCCTTTCTGGGACTTATCAATGTGATTGATGGGAGGGGCGAGCAGCAGGAGGGACCCCTGCTTTAATCAAACCCACCACCCTCAACAAATTGGACAGTGGTGGACTAACAAGTCAGATACTAAGACTGCTCTCCCCCTCCCTCAACTCCAGCTCCTAAAACCCCCTCCTCCTCTTCCCCTCCCTAAAAGTTCTCCTTGGAGAAACTCCTTTGGCAGACAGGACTGTGGGGAGGGTGAGTACGAAAGATGAGAGGGAGATAGCATGGGTAAGCTATAGAACAAGGCAGAGTATTACCGTAAGTCTCTACTATACAGGAGAAAACTCAACAAAATATTAAAGGGATAGTTCACGAAAAAATTAACAGTCTGTCATTATTTACTCAGCCTCATGTCCAAACCTGTTCCAAACATGCTCTAAACCTGTATTTTGTTACTTCTGTGGACAACAACATTTCTTGCTACTCTGTTTATAAATGTGTAATTTTTTAAATTTATGTTATATATGTGTGTTTGTATATATATATATATATATCTGAGGCCGATGCGATACACATCTCGATGCATAGCCAACGATACGATACACTGAAGATACATATGAAGCGGCTACCGATGCGATGCGATACGATTCACCCCTGTTACCATGCAGTGCAATCCGATTTCGATTCGATTCGATTCAACACAACGCAATTCGATGCAATGGAAAAAATATGATCGCTTTTGTTTCTTTGATTCAGCCAGACAGCAAATCATAAATTAAGTTATGTGTCTTCTGACTTCTAACGCCTCGAGGCCTGTTTCATAAAACAAGTTTACCAAATAGGCCGGGCTTATTTAAGTTAGTCTGACTCATTGTCAAATGATTTGGTTCCATAAAGCAAATTTAACATAGATCAACCTCAGCTGTGGCAACTTATGCTGGAAAACTAACCTGGTCCAGGGCAGGCTAACTGTCAGGGTCAGCTGAGTTCCACTAACAATGACCAATAGGAATGCAATGATATTACCACTGACTCTCTCACATACTATTATACCCATGCAGCCTTTCTCTCTGGTTTTATGACAGCTGTACCTTTTATAGTTAGCAGAACAGATAGCAGAACATTAGAACATTACAATCTAAAATTGCTCTTTAAAACATTAAAATCACTAAATTAAAAGTTAAAATCACTTAAAAGTACATTTGAACTGCTATAAGAAACACACATTAACTCATCTGAGTTTAGTAATTAGGACTGTATTAGCTTACATTTTATTTACCCATTACAATAGTCCCTTTACAGTTACTGCTATCATAAAAATAAACTTATATGTAGGTTTAAAATTCTACAAAAGGCACATTTAATGTCCAACAACAAATATTTTAGCAAAGTGCATATTCGACTCGAGAATTATTGTGCTCCGCCTGTTCAACTCGCATCGCGTAAGCCTCGCCCACTCCTGACAGCAGAATGGATATATTTGCATGACTTTCTAACATTTACAGATGAAAAATATACTTGTGACATGCAGTTATACACAGAGGAAAACACAACGTCTCAAATGCATTAAACAGCACAAATATATATTCGCTGTTTGCCATGGTGGATCGATTTGATCCATGATCGACATTAAAGGTTTAGTTCACCCAAAAATGAAAATTCTGTCATTAATTACTCACCAACATGTCGTTCTAAACCCGTAAGACCTCCGTTCATCTTCGGAAAACAAATTAAGATATTTTTGATGAATTATAACAGCTCTCAGACCTTCCCATAGACAGCAATGTAATTACCACGATCAAGGTCCAGAATCGTAGCAAGGAGATCAGTATAAATAATCCATGTGACATCAGGGGTTCAACCGTAATTTTACGAAGCTACGAGAATACTTTTTGTATGCAAAGAAAACAAAAATAACGACTTTATTCAACAATTCGTCTCCTTCACGTCACCCTGGTGCCATTTTGGAGAGTATCCACTGAATGTAAATAGCGTATGCTATTCTGAAGATGAACAGAGGTCTTACGGGTTTAGAACGTATGGTAATGACAGAATTTTCATTTTTGGGTGAACTAACCCTTTAAGGACTTTAATGCCTGCTTTTCCTCAGGACTCCGTAGTGTTGTGATATGTCATATTCACGCAGCACCAGTGATGACAGAACGCGCTTGAGAAACAGTTTAGAGAGGAGAAATCAATCTACATATAAGATATTGGTCACTTTCTAAACAATAAAAGTATCCACTAGTAATTATATAAATAAATCGTTTTTTACCGATACAAGTATTTTAGAAATGATGCATCGCAATAAAATGCCAACTTGTATCCGATGCAGACTTTTTAAAATCGATGCATCGCATCGTTAACTTTTTTTGCTGATGCACCGAGCGAATCGGTGAATCTTCCCATCTCTAATATATATATATATATATATATATATATA
>NW_015505313.1:3117672-3119205 GCF_001515645.1 Sinocyclocheilus grahami | reverse complement strand
AAATGATTTGGTTCCATAAAGCAAATTTAACATAGATCAACCTCAGCTGTGGCAACTTATGCTGGAAAACTAACCTGGTCCAGGGCAGGCTAACTGTCAGGGTCAGCTGAGTTCCACTAACAATGACCAATAGGAATGCAATGATATTACCACTGACTCTCTCACATACTATTATACCCATGCAGCCTTTCTCTCTGGTTTTATGACAGCTGTACCTTTTATAGTTAGCAGAACAGATAGCAGAACATTAGAACATTACAATCTAAAATTGCTCTTTAAAACATTAAAATCACTAAATTAAAAGTTAAAATCACTTAAAAGTACATTTGAACTGCTATAAGAAACACACATTAACTCATCTGAGTTTAGTAATTAGGACTGTATTAGCTTACATTTTATTTACCCATTACAATAGTCCCTTTACAGTTACTGCTATCATAAAAATAAACTTATATGTAGGTTTAAAATTCTACAAAAGGCACATTTAATGTCCAACAACAAATATTTTAGCAAAGTGCATATTCGACTCGAGAATTATTGTGCTCCGCCTGTTCAACTCGCATCGCGTAAGCCTCGCCCACTCCTGACAGCAGAATGGATATATTTGCATGACTTTCTAACATTTACAGATGAAAAATATACTTGTGACATGCAGTTATACACAGAGGAAAACACAACGTCTCAAATGCATTAAACAGCACAAATATATTGCCATGGTGCCATGGTGGATCGATTTGATCCATGATCGACATTAAAGGTTTAGTTCACCCAAAAATGAAAATTCTGTCATCACCAACATACCAACATGTCGTTCTAAACCCGTAAGACCTCCGTTCATCTTCGGAAAACAAATTAAGATATTTTTGATGAATTATAACAGCTCTCAGACCTTCCCATAGACAGCAATGTAATTACCACGATCAAGGTCCAGAATCGTAGCAAGGAGATCAGTATAAATAATCCATGTGACATCAGGGGTTCAACCGTAATTTTACGAAGCTACGAGAATACTTTTTGTATGCAAA
Organism: Sinocyclocheilus grahami; assembly: GCF_001515645.1. Lineage (NCBI taxonomy): Eukaryota > Metazoa > Chordata > Actinopteri > Cypriniformes > Cyprinidae > Sinocyclocheilus > Sinocyclocheilus grahami. The sequence continues at coordinate 3,118,180 of NW_015505313.1, read as the reverse complement.
GAAAACAAAAATAACGACTTTATTCAACAATTCGTCTCCTTCACGTCACCCTGGTGCCATTTTGGAGAGTATCCACTGAATGTAAATAGCGTATGCTATTCTGAAGATGAACAGAGGTCTTACGGGTTTAGAACGTATGGTAATGACAGAATTTTCATTTTTGGGTGAACTAACCCTTTAAGGACTTTAATGCCTGCTTTTCCTCAGGACTCCGTAGTGTTGTGATATGTCATATTCACGCAGCACCAGTGATGACAGAACGCGCTTGAGAAACAGTTTAGAGAGGAGAAATCAGTCTACATATAAGATATTGGTCACTTTCTAAACAATAAAAGTATCCACTAGTAATTATATAAATAAATCGTTTTTTACCGATACAAGTATTTTAGAAATGATGCATCGCAATAAAATGCCAACTTGTATCCGATGCAGACTTTTTAAAATCGATGCATCGCATCGTTAACTTTTTTTGCTGATGCACCGAGCGAATCGGTGAATCTTCCCATCT
>NW_015505313.1:3115447-3117441 GCF_001515645.1 Sinocyclocheilus grahami | reverse complement strand
TGTGTGTGTGTGTGTGTATATATATATATATATATATATATATATATATATATTTATGTATGTATACACGCACATATAAATATGCAATTTCTATAGTTGTAGTTCTAAAAGTAAATAATTTCAGTATTATGTACATATGAATATAAGTACATTTCAAATGTTTAAAATAAATTAAAATATATAACTTGATGTTGGTGTTCCCAGCATGCACTGTGGCTTGAAGAATTTAATAATTTATTTACAATGATACAATTTAGCAAACTGTAAATATTTAGATTAATTTGCTTTATTTAATATATAAAACATACATTAAAACTTACTTTAAAAAATGCGTGCAAAAACTTGCAAAGGAAATTTTAAGTAAATAGATTTATTCATTTATAAGTAGTTTTATGGAAATGTTGGAGCTTGACAGCACCTGGTCACTATTGACTTTCATTGTGTGGACACATTTTTTTTTATATTTTATAAAATGTCATCTTTTGTGTTCTCCAGAAGAAAAGACTCCAGGAGAAAAAGGTTTGGAGCAACATGAGATTAAGTAGATGACAAAATGTTATTTTCTGGGTGAACTATGCCTTTAGCAAAGTCTTAAATAATTTTTTTATCATGATGAACCTTTCCTCCCAAATGACTTGCTGTAAACAAAATTTGATAAGCATTGTTCAAGAACAAATTTGAACTGTATTTATTAATATAGTCCACTTTTAATACTTTTCTCTGAGAAAGTTACCATCCATTTATCCTAAATAATGTAAAACGTAGCCGTATCAGTGTGACACCGTATCGGTGTGATGAATTTGCAAAATGTACAAAATGTGATAAATCATTTGTCATTTTTGGGTTTGATACAGTAATGCTGTGTGGGGAGAAATGCAGAGCTCCAGTACTTTGATGGAATGATTACAGAAACATCCATAATATTAATGATGTTACTACAGCTGACACAGGGCTCCGCTTTTAAATTTGATTGTAAAGCAGGTCCAGAGAGGGATTTTCTTATTTAACTTCTCATTAATATTTCAGTAATATTGAAAATGTGTGAGAAATATTCACTTAGCTCATGCCCTCCGGCATCTGATTTACTGCGGTACAACACAGCGGTTGCATTAGAATATTCACGTGTCTCTGTTCAGCTGTTGCATTATTGACTTTTGATTGTGTTGCTCTTTGAAAGCTCCATTCAGCTCTTCTCAATGCCGCTGCCACGTACATCCAGCCAGACAAGGTAACAAAGACCTGGGTGCTTTGCAATTCTCTCATTTGTCCTTCAAGTGGCTCTCCATATTGACTTTGTCACAATCCCTTTTTTCTCACTGTTATTTTCAAATTGTTGCTCAAACTGAGCACAATTGCAAAGCAGACAGTTTTTCAATCCTCGCTCCATTCCGATTGATTACCAATAGTCTGACGCAGAATTCAGTATCATTGTGTTCTCCTCTTTGGACCTGGCCTGACAGCTCTCCCTTTTGATTTAAATATCCCACTGCTTTCTCTATTACATTAACATAACAAACAGTGAAATCAATTAGATACAATCCTTACCCAACAGGCTTTGTTGTTGGGTTTGATATTATCTTCTGAATGTGGAAGATTTTTTCGTCTATCTGCCTAGAAGTATTCAAAGATGTTTTTTTTTCTTTCTTTTTTCTTTGTCTTCTGTGCTTATAATGTTGATAATATTGAAAAAAATAAATAAAAAAATATATATATATATAATGTGTGTGTGTATATATATATAATATATATATACCCGTATTGTCCCGAATATAAGACAATGTTTTTTTCTTGGAAATACATCTGAAAAAACGCGGTCGTCTTATATTCAGGGTCTAGACCAGGGGTAGGCAAGTTCGGTCCTAGAGAGCCGCAGTCCTGCAGAGTTCAGCTCCAACCCTAATCAGACACACCTGAACAAGCTAATCAATGTCTTCAGGATTACTAAGGCTATAGGCAGGTGAGTTTTGTTTTCAGGGTTGGAGCTGAACTCTGCA
>NW_015505313.1:3101000-3115204 GCF_001515645.1 Sinocyclocheilus grahami | reverse complement strand
ATGGTATATCAAAAAGTGTATATTTTTTAAATGTGATTGTTGGTACATTTTACCAGTTTTTACCATACTTTCAAAACAAAAATGAAAATAGGAAAAATATGCAATATGAAAATAATTGAAGACAAAATGTGTTTTACTGAGAAAAAAATAGATTTGGTTTTTAAAAAGCCTTTTTCCAAAAGGTACATCTGGAAAAAGGGGGGTCGTCTTATATTCGGGCCAATACGGTATATATAATGTATAATGTAATATATAATGGGTATGTATATATATATATATAAAATGTATAATGTATATATATATATGTGTGTGTGTGTGTGTGTGTGTGTGTTTGTTTGAAGTATAATGTTTTAATATTTGATTTAAATTTAGCAGTTTAAATTTGGCTCATCAACTAAAATATGATTTACTAGATTTTATATAATATATTATATCATATTTATAAATATAAATACTCTATTATTTTTGTTGACTTAAATAAATGCCATTTTTAGATAAATTGAGTATGAATATGTCTTCACAAAATATTTAGTAATTATAAAATATACTTTGATCAAACTATGATTTTCATGTAAATTATACTTTCATGTAAATTATGTAAAAAAAAAAAGTGTTGAAAATAAAACGGCATTATTGTTGTTGCGCCTCAGGTGCTCCTCGACTGTTCCCAGCATGCATCTGTTGTGTGAGTCTCCCACAAAAATGTGATGTGGATTTATACGCCCATAAGAATTTGGTTTAAGTAACAACTATTCTGCTGGCTTAGCAAAGGTTACTTTAACCGCTCGGGATTCATCCGTCCCCCGCAGCGAAGCCCAAGCCGTAGGCCACTTCGCTGGTGGGTAGATGGCAACATTTTTGTTTTCTCCTTCCCTGTCCGTTTTCTCCTTGGTGGCCATTTCCTGCAGTAAATAAATTAGAAGGGGGAGTGAGCGTCGTAGGAGAGCTCGACGGCGGCCACCCCAGATGCCTGCAGATGAGACGGGCTGCAGGTGACACAGAGGGTCTTCAAACACCAACACGGGCCCCTCCGTACCTAACGCTCTGACAGTATCTGAGGGAGCGCGGGTGCTGCTAGATTGATGGGTACCTCCGACTTGGCCGTTTCTGTGGAGAATGGCCGAGCTCCTTTGCCTAATGATGCCCCATCCATCCTGGGGGTGAGAGTTACAGAGGACTGGGGAGGATGGGTAACCTGCCTCTGATCACTCTTTATTTGGCAGTCAGCTCTGTTCACAGGGAACCCTCCACAGCGCACATTAATATTATATATAGATACCCTTGTCAAGGATTTACATTCAGTGATCCGAAATCCAGCAGACAGGGAAATAAGGGAGGGGGGCGCTGATTGATTGTGTAGGACGTTGGAGACCAGAGGAAAAAAAAAATGAGGGAAAACACAGGCTTAAATTTATCATGATGCCCCTAACATAATGCAAGCATGTCCTCTTTGTTACTATACAATACAGTTGGTCCATCTTTTTTATTTTTGTGGACAAACTGGACTAATAAAGGGTAATTCCAGCATGATGTTAGGCAAAACATAGTAATATGTCAAAGTACTATATTAGCTTTACTGATGTTATGTGGTAAAAACTTTTACACAGGCCTCAAGTAGCCTGTTGCTTTTATGTAATTACAGAACAGCAATATGATAAAAACATCTATATTGAATAAATAATTACATTTATTTTAAATAATAATAACAATAATAATTCTTCTGATGTGTAATATAGTGGTAGGTTGTTTTGCCAAGCATCATAGCAATTTGGTGCACTAATATAGATTTCATTTGTAGTGTGGTCGCAGGTGCTTGGCTATTTTACAATGTTTTTACAATGCTTTCAAAAGCAGAATTTGTGACAGCAAATGAAAATAAATGCTATATTAGGCACTTTTGTAAGTTTGAGGCTAACACGGTGCCAGACTGAGGGCTCGGAAATGAATCAGACTAGCTATGTTTTCCCACTGATGTGTAATCTTGAAGAAACAATGTCATAAAAACAATAAGCTGTGGATGTAATGAAGAAATAAGTCTTTGGATTTCCCCATGTGAAGCAATCACACATAGTTTTAATCTTACCCCACTGAAGCATTTCCCTTTACTACATTTCTTAGCAGATGATGCACATGTCTTTGTTTTGGAAATCCTGCCAATAAGTCAATGGACATGTGTGAGGAACACCAGGCACACGTCAGAGATCATTCTAAAGCTAAACCTCAGCTAATCTCGCTGCCATGCTGCATTAAAAACATCCCTAACTCGACTCTGTGATTGAGTAAGGCACTAATTATGTGTGCTGAAGCAAAATATAGATCATTTTAGTGACTTTATGTTCGTTTTCAGGACTTTATTGGTCAGGCTGAACATGTCTTTGTTTTGGAAATCCTGCCAATAAGTCAATGGACATGTGTGAGGAACACCAGGCACACGTCAGAGATCATTCTAAAGCTAAACCTCAGCTAATCTCGCTGCCATGCTGCATTAAAAACATCCCTAACTCGACTCTGTGATTGAGTAAGGCACTAATTATGTGTGCTGAAGCAATATATAGATCATTTTAGTGACTTTATGTTCGTTTTCAGGACTTTATTGGCAAAGAGTTCTTCAGTTGAAGTGACAAAACATTGAGGAATTTAATCAATACTGGGGCTGTATACTTTCAAATAATATTTCTGCTTCAGTTTATGATAATGAACTGTATAGAAATGACAAAAAAAGTAAACTGAGTATTAATTAGGTATGAGTGGAGCAATCTTATACAGTGTTGGGAAGGTTGCTTTGGAAATGTAATAGGTTATCGATTACAGGTTACCCTATTTAAAATGTAATAAGTAGTGTAACTATTTCAATTACTTTATTAAAGTAACGTGTCTGCTTACATTTGACTACTTTTGGATTACTTTGCTAAATTTCTAATGTTTTCAACTGTTAATAATTTTCAGACATTTAAACCAGCGTACTCAACACTGATTACAATTATCAAAATTCTTCATCACTTAAATTAAGATTATAATAATTCAATTTTAAAGCAAAGCCACCACAAAATTAGACTTTAGCACCTCTTTTTACTTTGAGAGATCATGATGAGGTTAAATACAGATTTAAAATCATAAGCCATAGTTTAATAGCTGTGATACTGTTTTTGAAATCAAATCTTTGCATAGCTATGACAGGAAGCACTCACATCTAACAATGCCTTGGAAAAAACAGTTCATCTATGAAAATAAAGCATATACATAAACTCAAATAGGAAATAAAACAGTTATAAAATAAGCATATTTTAAGTTAATTTTAATTTAAAAAATTGCGAAAATATAGATTAGGTTAATTATTCTTTAAAATATAATTTAGAATAATAATTTGCAGTTTTGGCCTATGTAATGTTGATGATAGCTATAAAATTTCATGTCTAATGCAAATATTTACCCATTTTATCCTTAGAAATTAGAAATATTAGAAATATTGTCCTTACGTTGGCCTTGACAATACTTGGTATCTCATTGATAATAAAATAAGTGGTCTCAACCATCACTAGTAATTAGGCTACAAATTCTTTTGTTTTGACATTACTGTAAAACATCTGTCATGAATTGACTGTTTTTTTAACCTGACTGTGCTTTGTATTGAAATGCATAATTCACCTTGGGGTGGCTCTTTAAGTAATCTAATATTAAACTGAAGGTGTGAACAAGGAGGTGGAAAATCAATATTATTTGATGTTGAGAGACTTCTAACTACCTCTTGCAATTTTCTGCCTTGTTTGTGAGGACAATGTCATTCCTTATTTATGAATTGATTTTCATTTTAGCTTCTTGAGATACAGCATGCCTGGTTAATGCATGTCTCCATCTTTCAATTAAGCTGGAACTTTTTGCGTAGCACCAACCAATATAATGACACAAAGAAATGTGCTAAATGAATATAGCACTTAATTGTCCTCACTTCTAAGTGGTGCTTTATTCAGGTCGTTAAGCCATTCGTGCAGCTTCTCTTCCTGTTACTTATCCAGTACTTCCTCTCCTGTCTGGGCCCAGCGATGTGCTTGTCTCTCTGCACTGGCAGCCGAACACTCACCAGTGTGTGTTCTCCTCCTGCCAAGTTGTTTCTTCTCAGCGAAAACATTCCCGACATTCCAGCCGCTGGGAGAAAAAGTAGGTGAAGTGGCCTGGCAGGCGCGTTGCGCTTCAATCAACCAATTAGATAATCAAGGGCTTTCACATTGTGCAGGCTGACAATCAACTCTGCCAATTAAAGACCCGTCTGTGCTGCATGCAGCCCTTCAGCGCAGCCCATTACTGAGCTCTTGCGTTGGAGTGGGCCAGGCTGATCAAGAAAAATTATGCCCCTAATAACAGCGAAACGAAAGAAATTTGGACAAAACGACTCTCTGCATCACAGATTTTGTTTACTAGTGGGTAATTAATTCTCCACATATGTTGGGAACATCTGTCGCGATGACCTGCCATCGAATCAGCGAAACAACTGCTGTGCTGCTCCTCCTCAGGTCATTAGCACAACCGTTCAAATTACTCTTCCTCCCTCTGTCTTGTCCAAAACTGCTTCCAACTTTATTTTTTAAAGAGCCACCATCCTTCTTCTTTCAGGCTCTCAGTCTTCTCTTGTGCTTGCTGAGTGTTGCTTTCAGATGGAGATGCAGGGGTAGATTTGTATGCTGAGAGACTAGTGTTCATGATAAGGGGAGGATGCTCAGAGAGGCTCAGTGACTGTGTACTGTATAATAGGGATGTCATTTTAGCTGTTTAAGGGCTGTTGTTTTATTATTATAATTATTATTCGGATGCCAGGTCAATATTTTTTATTACTTTTATTTGCCAAATTATTCATTATTTGGTTCATATTAATATTGAATATTATTAACAACAACAATAATAATAATAATAATTTTTTACTTACTAAATTGTTCATTATTTGGTGCAAAAATATTATTAGTGATTTATTCTTATAATAACAATAATTATATAAATTATTTTTTGCTTACTATATTGTTCATTGTTTGGTGCAAAAATATTATTAGTTATTTATTCTTATAATAACAATAATTATATAAACTACCAATCATATTTTGCACCAAATAATGTACAGTTTGGCACAAAAAAAAATGTTTTACCTGTTGTCCAAATGCTGCTATTATTATTATTATTATTATTATTATTTGTAGTAGTAGTAGTAGTATAATTTATATAATATTTAAATATATTTAATATAAAAACAACATATTTTTCTTAAATATATACATGCGTATATATAACATATATACATGTGTGTGTATTTATATATACATAATAAATATACACAGTAAACACACATATATTATATAAACAGAAACTTTTATTTTGGGTGTGATTTAATTGCGATTAATTGTTTGACAGCACTAATTAATAATAATAATAATAATAACTTCTTTATTATTTTAGTTTTTTAAAATTCAAATATGTAGACAATCATTTTTTGTGCTTTTTTTGTTCAAGATAATTGCAGTACTATGATGAACTACATTATATCATACAATGACATTAATGGAAATGCAAAACAATATGCATACCTTTTTTGCATTTGCATTTTCATTTGCAAAATCTGGAATGTTAGGTGTTATTCTACTTTGTTAAAAAATTAACTTTTTTCCCCATTCAAAATGGAGAGGTCTGGTCACCTTAGTTTTTAGTCAGCCTATGTCTTGATGTCTGGAAGAAAGAAAAACATTTAATTCTAAGCTTGTTTAGTGATTCTATGAGATGGAAAACAAATGCTGTTTTTAGTCAAAAACCTTCTTTGAATATAGGCCCGTTCTTGACATCTTGACTTATGTTCAGGTCAATAAATCTATACATCAGAAAAATGGCAAGTCAGCATAATCATGATCAAATAAGTGGATGTGAATGAACAGGGGTCTTTCAGCAAGAAGATGCAGAGATGGAGTTTGTGTAGAGAAGAATGTACTGACAAGTGTTCAATTAAAGAAAATGGCTTTGAGTGGCGGACTGAGAAGTGACAGGTCTTGGGCTGAGAAGAGTTTTTGTGCACAGAACAGAGGAACTTAACAGCATTACACCGCTGACCTTTCCCATGATGGACCACCCTCACATAGGAATAAGAAGTTTCAGCCCATAAAGTCTCATGAATTTCAGTAGCTTACAGTGTAAGACTGTCAAGAAAGAATAGCAATTCATAGTCTGTGCTATGTGGCTTTTCTAAGTGATCAGACTTGAAATTTTTACCTTTAGTATGATAAAATGGACAAAAAAATTACAAATCAAAAAATTTACACTTTTTTAGCATGACTTTAATCATTTAAATCTTCTGAAATTAGTTTCAATTTAAATCTAATGTTAAAATCTAAAATTTCAATCAGAATAAAGTGAGATTTAGTGATAGAGACATAATGCAAAGCAGTAAGAACATCTTTGCTGCTTTTCTGCAATCTTGTCTGGCTCTTTGAGAAGTGCTAGAATGTTCTGAGCAGCCATGAGATGTCAGCATGACAGGCAGCATCCTGAAACCGCCAGCGCCTGTACATGGCCACTGGGCCGACACATATGGCCATCCCTGCACCCCGGGCTGGCCTCCCTGAGGAACACTTTGGAAGAGGGTGAGATTGTGGAGGAAGGTCACGATAAGTTCGGATGCTGTTGTGCCGGGAGGGAGGAGGGTTGAGTCTGGGCTGGAAAAGAACACTGAGGTAGCAGCGGTCAAGGTGAGATGTCACACATGATATCATCACCAGGTCCTGACAGCTGATGAACCGCTGACAGATAAATGAGCCAAGAAAGAAACCTCAATTCTTCCCTTATGTGTGTTTGTTTGGGCTTGTGCATGCTGCAACATGAGGTGATGGTCGTGGATGAATGGCACAACAATGGGCCTCAGGATCTCGTCACGGTATCTCTGTGCATTCAAAATGCCATCAATAAAATGCACCTGTGTTCGTTGTCCATAACAAACGCCTGCCCATACCATAACCTCACCGCTACCATGGGCCACTCGATCCCCAACACCAGCCTAAGGCACACCTGTGCAATAATCATGCTGTCTAATCAGCATCTTGATATGCCACACCTGTGAGGTGGATGGATTATCTCGGCAAAGGAGAAGTGCTCACTAACACAGATTTAGACAGATTTGTGAACAATATGTGAGAGAAATAGGCCTTTTGTGTACATAGAAAAAGTCTTAGATCTTTGAGTTCAGCTCATGAAAAATGGGGGCAAAAACAAAAGCGTTGCATTTATAATTTTGTTCAGTGTATATCATGCAGCCTTAGGCTCCGGCACCCAGTGACCCTAAATAGGATAAACAGCTTGGAGAATGTATAATATAATATAATATAATATAATATAATAAAAAAATGAAAATTTATCAACTAATTTTCAACAACTGTTGTTCCCAAGACTATCACCAATCACTAGCAATTTTAGCAAATCCTCATCTACCATGTGTGTTATCAATAAGCGCAAGGCATAGTGACAATAACCCTGCTATCCATATTAAAATGTGATTGATTATAGTATACAATTATATTCACTATAGGTGTATATTTTCTATGTAAACTGTGGGAAGATTTTCTAACATCTCCCAAAAGCATCAAACAATCTCGGCCCAAAGTGAAGTTTACTAATACATTTATCTAAGTCTTCTCAGTGGGAGAAGAGATTAACAAGTCCCTCAAACATCATATAAGAGAAAATATTTCAAGGTATTAATGTTGAATATCTAATTATCGCTTTATTTGAACAAAACAAGATTGCACTTAATAAGCAAATTACCATGATAATAAACTGTCTGGATGGGAGCCAATCTGAATATATTAGGTAGAAACATCTTTAGCCCCTGGAACTGGAAACTAAAGTAGGAAATTTTCAAAGATATAATTATTGCGCTCTTTGAGCCACTGGCAGATAAGAATCAATGGAAGCAAATGAGCGTGATCATATGACAAATGTTAAATGCATCATGCTCTGCTCATTGTGGGATGAAGGCACACTCATGTGGTGGCGCTGATAACTTTGAAGGCGTTTCTAAAGGAGAGCGAAGCTTTTGACTCGCAACTTGACTTGCGCTGCGGCGTGAAAATGAAGCTGTGCAAATGAAATGCTGTATCTTTAAGACAAGGCTTCTAGTTTGGAGAGGCGATAGATCATATCTAAAATAGAGTGTTTGCTCTTGGTGCAGATGCCATCATTACTAACTACTTGCCGGGGATCCTTGAAAGCTAAATCGCTTTGCGATGCATCATTGAGCATTTACTTGCCTCACCAGCAGATGGGACCTTGTGGTCCATCTGTTGGAAGAGATGTCTTCAACAAGCCCCCTTCACCTTCAACCAAAGAGATGAGAATACATTTGAATATTCATCCCATCAGAAGAGCCTCCTGGTGGGACTGGGGTCAGCAGTGTGGTCTTTTCTCTGGCCACCTCAGGTCACTAAACTTTGGACGCTGAGTGAGGGGTCTCGTACCTGGTCTGCAGATATATACCGTTTGTGTTTATAGAGGAACATATGAATATGTGGACATGGGTGTATTAGAAAGAGGAAGGAGCAGAAACTATTCTCTCCCCTGGTAATTAAGGAGGCTGCATCTGTTAAAACATCACATCTTAATGTGCTCATTAATTGTGTGCTATTTTGAATAGTTCATTATAAGTATCTAGTCCAGGGGGGCATATTTCATGCACAAAGACTTTGCTTAACTTGTGGCCTCAGTTAAATGCATTAACTCTTCATTTGTATGGGTATTAGCCATGATTATGGAACTTATATAATTTTTTTTCTTTTTAATTACGACACTAGCATGTACATAGATCTGTATTGCTTCAGTTTGATGTGCTACATTGCAAAAGCCAAAGTTTGCGAGGTTTGTGGCATCAAACCTTTGAAAGATATTTGAGAGAGTTGTTTGAGAATCTTAGCTAGTAAACTGTATTCATCTATTGGTGTTTTCAAGTCATCTCGTAAAGATCTCATTTATGAGTTGAACTCACATGAACGCCACCACGTGTTGGGTGCATGACAGCAGACGTTCAAATGCATGATTTTTTTTTTTTTTTACAATAAAACTAGCATTTACAAAATATGACAGTATTTTAGCATTTTTACAGTTACCTAAATTGTGGCTCAACTCAACAACCTAGCAAGTTAGCATCAACATTACAAACCCATTGACTCTACAGTATTAAATTAGGTGCAATATTGAATATATTATGTAATTTTGTACTATTATGTAAAATTCTACCCAATATGGTTTTCACCCATTGTAGTACAATACTTTGATACTGTTTATAAAAAAATGTTTGTTGCTATTATGTACATAGCATGCTGCAACTTTTTACTTGCAATTTCTTCTCTCAACAATAGAGCAATATATTTCCTACACTTCTGTTAATACTTTTATCCAGCAAGGATGGATTAAATTGATCAATTTACATTGTTACATATTGTCCTATTTGAAATTAATTTTGTTCTTTTGAACTTTCTATTCATCAAATAATCCTGAAAGAAAAAATCTATCACCATTTCCACGAATATATTAAGCAGCAGATTAATCAACATTGATAAGAAATGTTTATTGAGCACTAAATCAGCATATTAGAATGAGTTCTGAAGGATCATGTGACACTGAAGACTGGAGTAATGATACTGAAAATTCAGCTTTGCCATCACAGGAATAAATTACATTTTAGAATATATTAAAATAGAAAACAGTTGTTTTAAATTGTAATAATATGTCTCAATAGTACTGGTTTCACTGTATTGTGTAATAAATTCAGCCTTGGTGAGCAAAAATCTTACTGACACCAAACTTGTGAATAGTGTAATTGCATTTATGTATTAGGTATTTATTTAATTTTAGTGTTATATAAGCCATGTCATGTCAGGAAATGCTAATTCAAGTTCCTTCTAAAAGGATATTTACCTGGGCAATTGAATACTGATAGTAAAATGTATTGCTTGTAATGGATTGATAGTTCATAGCCCAGTGTGGTCAGGAATATGAGTGGGTCAGTAGGCACAATTCTGCGGTCCTCTGAGGATTTCTGGAAGGATGACTGACTCTTTATGATCAGCCCTCTCAGAGCATCACTATTTGAAGTCTCATCATTTATATGATTATGAAGCTGCAACAATAGACTGAACCCTTGACCCTCGTTTTAGACAGCGTTGCATTATTCGCACCATAAGGCCTTTCAAAACTACTTCACTCTTCAGCGGTACAAAATTGATTTTTCCTCATACTATTCATGCATTTCCAAGTTGCATTACCCTCTCGCTTCCATACACATGCACTGTTTTACATAAGCCATTACTGTACAGTGTCACTTGTGTTTATTTCCAACACATGTCTGTGTTACATTGATATTTTGACACATACTTAGCGAGGGGAGAGGGGGCTCAGATTGGGACACATCCTTTTCAGCTCCACCTGAACTGCTCTGTGCCCCACTGCCAATCTAATGAAGCTGTTATGGTGTGAAGACTGACAGGTTAATTATCTTTTATGAAAGTGGGACAAATTGAACTGTGTCTTTCCATCAGTTTTTGATAGATCAGAAGGCTGCTGGAGGTCCTGCGGCAGCACTCGAGTGAATCTCAAAGCTAATCCACTCCATTCCCCCTCCCCTGCTAAGAAATACATCCACACATGAGCTAGTGAGCTCCCTATCTAGAATGCATTTTAAAAGATGAGTTCAACCATTTATTCACCTTCATGTTGTTATAAACCTTTATAACTTTCTTTCCTCCATGGGAAAAAATAAATTTCAAATGGTGATTTGAAATTTAATAATGGATGAAAAAGCACCTTAAAAGTATCATAAAGGTTATTTGTGAATGAATGCATTGTGCACCATATATGTAAAGTCTTCTGAAGCCGTATAATAGTTTTGTGTGAGAAACTTTTAAACTCTTAAACTTTGTGAACAAATCATTGAGTTTTAGTGAGTCGAACTTGTAAACCAAACCATTCTGATTTATTTTGTGAAGTGGTTCATCGAAAAGATCTGATTCAAAAGAATAATTCATTAATGAGTCAGACATCGGTACATTTCTCATGAAATCTCAAGGACATAAAGAGAACGTCCCAGGTTACATATGTAACCATGGTTCCCCGAGGGAACGAGACGCTGCGTCGGAAACGCTAGGGGAACGCCTTCAGCGATACCAAGCTCTGAATCATATGTGTAATCAGTTGAATCGATGGGCAGGACGTCAGAGGCGGGTGACGTCATGACCAGGAAGCTTTAAAAGCACCTGAGGTGCAGCCGGCGCTAGCTTCTAAGGAGTGAAGCAAGCTCTAGTAGGGATGCCGGAAGTATGGCCTTGCGACGCAGCGTCTCGTTCCCTCGGGGGAACCATGGTTACATACGTAACCTGGGACGTTCCCCTTCGGGAACTCGAGCTGTGTCGGAAACGCTAGGGGAACGAGATGTCCACGCCGCCAGACTTGCAAATCCCTTCCTAGTGTGGAAGAGCACAGCTATGGCAAGAGAACAGAGGGGCTGGAGTGGATCGCAAATCTAGGTCATAGAACCTGACGAACGTGAGGGCCGTAGACCATCCTGCAGCGTTGCAGATGTCCTGCATAGGAACTCCTGCGAGAAAGGCCTTGGAGGCCGCCACACTTCTGGTTGAGTGAGTATTGACCCCCAATGGTGAGGGGAGATCAGACGACTCATAGGCAACCGTAATGGCATTCACTATCCACCGGCTGAGGGTCTGCTTGGAAGCAGGATGACCTCTCTTAGGGGGACCATAGCACACAAGCAGTTGGTCCGCCTTTCTCCACAGGGCAGTTCTGTGGACGTATGCATCCAGTGCTCGCACTGGACACATACAATTAAGCCTCTGCTGGTCGGGTTCCCTAAAGGGAGGAGGATAAAAAGCCTGGAGTACGACAGGCCGTGGTGTAGAGGAGGGGACGCCTTTCTCCACTGGGCAGCTCTGTGGACGTAAGCATCCAGTGCTCGCACTGGACACATACAATTAAGCCTCTGCTGGTCGGGTTCCCTAAAGGGAGGAGGATAAAAAGCCTGGAGTACGACAGGCCGTGGTGTAGAGGAGGGGACCTTAGGGACATACCCCGCCTGAGGGTACAAAAAAAGCTTTGGCCAGACTGGGCACAAAGTCGAGATAGGAATGAGTCACAGAAAGGGCCTGCAGATCCCAAACTCTCTTTAGAGAAGATATAGCTAAGAGAAACACAGTCTTTAACGGAAGAAGACGATCTGATATCTCCTCGATAGGCTCAAAAGGAGGCCTACAGAGAGCTCCTAACACCACAGCGAGGTCCCAAGGAGAGACACGAGATCGTACCTGAGGCCTCAGCCTCATCACACCACGGAGGAAACGTGTAACCAGGGGGTCCTTGCCCACTGAGTGACCAGTGCCACGTAGACCTTCAGGGTGGAGTGGGCTAACCCCGCGGAGAAACGGGCCTGCAAGAACTCCAGCACTGTACCAATCAGGCAGTTAACTGGGTCAAGCCGGCGGTCTCCGCACCATGAAGTGAAGAGCCTCCACTTCAGGGCGTACAGTTTCCTCGTTGAGGGAGCTCTAGATTGGAGGATGGTCTCAACAACCTCGGTTGAGAGACCAGATGCAATGAGTTGTGCCCCCTCAGGGGCCACACCCACAGCTTCCACAACTCTGGGCGAGGGGGAAAGATCATACCCTCCGCCTGTGAGAGAAGATCCCTCCTGATGGGAATCTCCCATGGAGTGCCGTCGAGGAGAGAAATCAGGTCCGAGAACCATACTCGACCCGGCCAGAACGGGGCTACTAGCAATAGACGGACCCCGTCCCGATGCACTCTCTCTAGAACTCCAGGGCGCAGAGCGATCGGGTGAAAGGCCTACAGACGAAGCCTCGGCCAAGTCTGTACCATTGCATCCAGCCCCAGTGGAGCTGGATGAGTCAGCGAGAGGAGCTTGCCCTGGGACCACACAAGGATCTGATGCGCCAGCTTGCATAAGGGGCGCGAACGCAGACCTCCCTGGTGGTTGATATAAAAGACCACCGCTGTGTTGTCGGTGCGCACCAACACATGGCGATCTCTTAGGTCTGGAAGAAAGTGTTTGAGGGCTCGAAACACGGCCAGCATCTCCAGGCAATTGATGTGCCACGTGAGATGGCGACCACTCCACAGAACACGGGCAGGGTGGCCACTCATGACTGCTCCCCAACTGGTGATGGACCTGTCCACTTCGTGAAAGTACGGGGTGAGAGTGCTAGGCCGAAGGGAAGGACCCGAAATTGGTAAGCTTTGCCCCTGAAAGCAAACCTCAGGAACGTCCTGTGACTGGGAAGGATGGAGACATGAAAATAAGCATCTTTTAGATCTATCGTGACGAACCAGTCCTCGGACCTGATCTGAGACACGACCTGTTTGACAGTGAGCATTTTGAACTTCAGACGCATGACTGAGCGGTTCAATAGCCGCAGATCTAAAATTGGACATAACCCTCCATCCTTCTTTGGAACGAAGACTGGCCTCTGGTGTATTTGGAGCTGCTAGCTGGGTGTCCTGAAGCGGCGGACCGGCAGGAGATCGCCGAGCTAGCTGTTTGAGAGACCCCCGAAGGGGTGGCGAGGCTCTCGGCTCCGCTACATTCCCGGGCGGAAAATACAGAGAGAAACCTTTGCTGGAAACCGCTGCGCCCTGGAACACTGGCAGGGTTGGCAGAACGGTTTCCCGAGGGCACTGAGGAGAGACGGACACCGTGTAATGCGGTGTATCCCGCTCTTCCCCAGTAGGTCTGCCAGCCCACCAGCGCTGAAGTGGTTCGCAGCGGCTTAGAGGGCAAGACCGCGCCGGGTGACAGATAGCTCGCAAGCGTCTGCTCAACCCGGGGCATCGCTCTGTAACCGCATTCACTCAACCCCGCCACATTTCCATAGTAATCAGGCAGGGACGAATAAGCGGGCCGAGAATGGTTTCTTCCACGACCTCGACACCTCGGTGTGGAGATCGGGAAAAAACGGCAGGCTCCGGTGTGGAGGTAGCGACTTGGCCACTCAATATTCAGCTTGGCAACCTCACAAGTCACTACCTCCATTAGCTTCTCATTGTGGGAATTAAGGGGGCGAATCTTCGACGCTCTCCACATCAACCTCCTCGGAGGAAGATAGGAGAAGCGCCGAGCCCGCCCTCCAGGGGGAGGTAGCCGCAGAACGGGCTTCCGATCCCAG
>NW_015505313.1:3094257-3098027 GCF_001515645.1 Sinocyclocheilus grahami | reverse complement strand
CTCATGATGTAGCGTGGGCAGGGAGGAACACACAGTCTGTAACGCGATCTGCTTTCGCCCTTTTTTGTCTTTAGTTTAGACAGCTTTTTTTCTTTCTGCTGGAGCTTATATTTTGAATGCTTGTGCAACTTTTGGACAGACAACAATAAATAAGACTCACAGAACATAAATCGTGACCGACACACACAGAGAGCTTTGCTGAATGACAGAAAGCTAGCACCGGCTGCACCTCACATGCTTTTAAAGCTTCCTGGTCATGACGTCACCCGCCTCTGACGTCCTGCCCATCGATTCGACTGATTACACATATGATTCAGAGCTTGGTATCGCTGAAAGCGTTCCCCTAGCGTTTCCGACGCAGCTCGAGTTCCCGAAGGGGAACTTGGGCAGATGTCAAGATATTCAGTCAATAATAATTAAAATTTCAATCTGTTTCTTACACAGTTGACCCTTCGCAAAGACCTTACTTTTGCAAAGAGGAAACTGACAACGCTCCGACAGACAAGACAGCAGGTTACTTTTGCTATCAACCAAAGCCTCAGCTTTCAAATTGTCATTTTTAAGAAATTCAAACAATAAAGACCGTTTTGTAGCTCTTTAATGTGTGGTGGCAGATTCAGCATTATGATTGGTCAGACCGCCTGTCAATCAAACTCTCGGTGAAGGGTAAATTCTGTTATATGGCTGAAGATTTGGAATATGTCCCTTTTTTGGTGCTTTTTTGTCATTTTTAAGCTTAAAAGCATTGTATTGAAAGAGAAACCAAGGATATTCTTCAAAAAATTCAAGTGAAAGATTCATTTGAAGTAACAAAGTCACACTGATAACATTAGGGTCAGTAAATAAGTTCTTAAATAACTATTGTTAAAGCATCATAGGATGTTCCCAATGTGAAGATAAGGCAATCCCATAATGCACTGAAACAAGAGCATTTTCTTTTTTAAATTATATTTAATTATTTTTACAAAAAACATGCTTTAATGCATACATGTCATGTAGAGTTGTGCTACATGACATTTTACATTCGTCACTATCACTCATTGTCATAAAAATGTCAAATTATTAGCGATTTGTTGACCATGATACACGAGAGTCTGCAGGTGTCATTTCCTTTATGATGTCATTTCCTGTTGTAATAAATTTGTCCCATATACGAAAAAAAAAATCAAAAAAGAAAAAAGAAATGTTGATACTATATGTAGGTATTTAAAATAAGTAAACTTATATCGTGATTTATTAATTTAGAATACTAATGTTGATTTTCCTCATCGTATTTGTAAACTTTATGCAAATCCACAACTGTGAGGCAGCCTACTATGTTTTTAAACAGAACCACAACGGTCATGTTATCACAGATTCACTTCTTCTTAACACCCTCACTTCTCCCATTAGATACATTAGATATCATGATTTCTTTTGCTCCCTCTGCTCTTTGCCATCTCATCCAATGTATCTGACCCCTACATCTCACTTGGATACCCCCTCCTTTCCTCACTTCTCTGTCCCAGCTCCGTCTCTCACACAGGCTGTGGCTTGATGCCCATATGCTACCTGACAGGCCCGGCCCAGTAAATGATGGCTATATCTAAATGTTGATGAGAGGGAGATGCGGACAGTGGTTGTGTTTGTAAATGGAGTGTTGTTTGGACGGGGAGGCTGGGGAGTTTGGAGCTGGCTGGCAGATGTCAAACAGAGGAGGGAAAGAGAGACACGCTCACGAGATGACTTGACAACTCTCTCAGTGGCAGGCCAGTAGATGGGCACTGTGGAAGTGGCCTTTCACCCATTCGCTGTGGGACACCTGACAGCAGAATCCTATCTCATCTCGCTGCCCGGAGACATCACTTACGTTCATGTCCAAAATAAGGTGTGAAATAGGAATATGTTAATTAATCAGCGGTCAAGGGTCAAATAGATGAAGACACAGCCCATGCCTCAGGGCTCGCAGTGTGAATTTATAGACTGCTGGTCAAACCTTTTCAAGACAAGGTCATTAAGTGGGAATTTGATCGGTACAATTATACTAAAAGAGCTATTTGTGTGAAAACTGAAAGTGTCTAGCCTTACAAAACCTACTGTGTGAGTACCATGGTACAGTGGTCACATAGTAATAACCTGGT
The DNA here is from genome assembly GCF_001515645.1 of Sinocyclocheilus grahami. Taxonomy (NCBI): domain Eukaryota; kingdom Metazoa; phylum Chordata; class Actinopteri; order Cypriniformes; family Cyprinidae; genus Sinocyclocheilus; species Sinocyclocheilus grahami. The sequence continues at coordinate 3,095,907 of NW_015505313.1, read as the reverse complement.
ACTTATTAAAGGTGGGGTAAGCGATTTCTGGTAGCCAATGTTGACATTTGAAATCACCAAAACAAACACGCCCCTACCCCAAAAGGGTCTCGCCCCACACATACGTACGCAACCCAGGCAACGATTAGTTCTATGAAACAAAGCAAAACCAATGTTAAACCGTGTCTACACCGGACGCGAGTGGTGCGGCGCGACAAAATACTATAGAACCACTGATCTATAATAGAGAACTGGATTGCTCATGACATCATGAAAGTGAAGCCGCCGCGCCGCCATATTGGTATTCCCCAGTATTCCAATACATTCAATTGAATTAATAGGAAATCATACAAATTCAATGAGAATACATCACCTAATAAGTCAGCGTTTTAAAATCTAAAGTATCCCTGCACATTCTTACAATGCAAACACCCTAGGCATAAACATTTTTTTATTTTTAATGTCGGGAATTTCCCCTGCTTGTTAAAAAGTTACGTTCATTACAGTAGCTGACATCAGATGAACATGATAAACATCAGACGGACACAACCTCAACATATATAACAAATGACAAAGTGCTCATTCTGAAATCTTAAGATTTATGCTTTGTATAGCCTAACAGTTACACACATTCGCCTTGTAGTTATTCATTGTTTATGTAATTGTGTTTTTATTCGTACGGCTTGCTGCAGATGTTTCAACAATGATTTTGTTAACAGCATTCGTTTTGAAGCAGGTAATGACGGTGGTTAAATTAAGTGAAGTGAAGGGAAAGTGACATGTGGCCAAGTATGGTGACCCATACTCGGAATTAGTGCTCTACACACACACACACACACACCCGGAGCAGTGGGCAGCCATTTTTGTTGCGGCGCCTGGGGAGCACTTGCTCAAGGGCACCTCAGTGATGGTATTGAAGGTGGAAGAGAGCACTATACATTCACTCCCCCCACCTACAATCCCTGCCGGTTCGAGACTCAAACCCACAACCTTTGGGTTACGAGTCCGACTCTCTAACCATTAGACCACGACTTCCCCTAGTATGATAGAATTGATCAGTAACCTTGTTTACATAAGGTTACATCCAATCTTGCACCTGTTATCATGGTGTAATGCAGATAAAGTGCACAATGTTTGTACAAATATACCAAGAAGAGAGATGACGTAACCCCCTTGTTTTCATGAAGGTGAACAGATGTGCTAAACCATTGTCTTGAAATTCCAATCATAAAATTGTCTCCGCTCTGTTAGTATTATCGTATGTCTGCATTCATTCTGATGTTGAAAACCAGCTGGAAATTCTACTCCGCCACCAGAAGCTGCCCTGATTACTTCCATTGTAAGTGTGTAACTCTAAACATGCTCTTAAATAGATATATAACTAAATAATCAAACATTTTCATAATGGTCTGTAGTGCTGTCAAATGACTAATCGCATCCAAAATAAAAGTTTTGTTTACTTAATATATGTGTGTACTGTGTATATTTATTATGTATAGGCCTATATAAATACGCATACATACAGTATATATTTAGAAAATATTTATATGTATTTACATGTATATATTTATATTCATATAATTGTTGTTGTTTTATAAAAAATATTTAATTTATAAACATAACATATTTTCCTTAAATATATACATGCATGTGTGTGTATTTATATATATA